>NC_056735.1:1117771543-1117776543 GCF_019279795.1 Protopterus annectens
CTCTTACCCATCCCTACCTGCTACCATGCTTAACCTATTTTTCCCAAATACTCACAAATCTGAACTCCTCCATACTTATCAAATTAGAATCAACCTACCACAAAATAGCTAGATTTGTAGCTCAACAAACATATAAATCTCACCACTGTCTCTCCCTAAAATACCTGCACTAGCCCGAACTACCTCACCTGTTCCTACAATCTCAACCCGAAATCATACACTCTATCCTATATTAGCCTGATTTCTGCCCAAGTCTATCTTCTGTCATCTCTCACTACTCCCCAAACAGATTTCTCCTAAGCTTAACCCAAGACCTACTAAAAATCCATAAACCCAAATCCAACACAGGGTGCAACTTCAATAGATACCATCCCTCTATTGCACGGAACAAGCTCCCACTAGAAATAAGGACCCTGACTCACCCCAAACAATTTAAGCTAGCAAACAAAGACCACTTTAAAAAATATATTTATTATATATATATTTAGATATACATATATAGTGTCTGTCTCTAATATGTAGTGTATGTGTTTTTTATATATGTATATCTGGTGTGCATGTATATAGATATATATATATATATATATATATATATATATATATATATATATATATATATATAAAATGTGTGTGTGTGTCTGTGTGTTTGCCTGCGTTTGTCTCTGTGTGTACTTGTGGGTATTTCTGTGTGTGTGTATATATATATATATATATATATATATATATATATATATATATATATATATATATATATATATATATATATATATATATATACACACACACACACACACACACACACACACACACACACACACACACACACACACACACACACACACACACACAAAACCCATCTTTGCCCCATTTACCACACAAAGTCATTGTGGCCCTTCAACAGTGACAATCATCTAGAACCAAGGATCACACCATCGAGTGGCTAGCCCTGCCGAGGTTGTTCTTCCATACCACACACACACGCACACACTCACACCTATGGCAAATTAGGAATATCCAATCTACTTACTGTATGTCTTTGGAGAGCAAGAGGAAGCCAGAGTACCTGTAGAAAACCCATCTGAACACAGGAATGACATTCACACAAAGCACCCCAGCTAAAAATTGAACCAGAAAACTTTTAACAGTGAGGAGATACTGCTATCTGCTGTAGCACTCTGTGTGTGTGTGTGTGTGTGTGTGTGTGTGTGTGTGTGTGTGTGTGTGTGTGTGTGTGTGTGTGTGTGTGTGTGTGTGTGTGTGTGAGTGTGTGTTTATATGTATATATAGATATATATATATATCTGTCAAAGTAAATAGGCAACTAAAAGGACTAATTAGGTCTGGCATAGCCAACTTTGAGGTTAAGATAGCCTCCCAGGGGAAAGATAACCATAAGACCTACTACAGCTGTGTCAGAAACCTCAAGGGCAGCACACAGCAATGTGCTGAACTGACAGTTAATGGTGCCACTTTCACTGACCCTGGGAATATAGCAATCCTTTTAGCGGACAAATTCAGTTTCAACTTTACACCCCCCTCCCCATCCACAACTATCTCACCAAAAATACCCTCAAAAATAACCCCTCCAGCTATAACAAGGATGAATGTACTGGATGCACTCACTAAAGCTAAAATTATGGCCTCAAAAGGCCCCAGTAACATCTCAGAATGCATCCTGAATAGGCTAAATTATGACTTATAAGGACCCCTGGAGCCATTATTTAACCATAGTTGTAAAACAGGCTTTGTACCACGTGAATGGAGGACTGCAATGGTCAAGCCTTTTCATAATGGAGGACCTTCAAGAAATCCTGGAAACTATGTACCCATTAATCTGAGTAGTCTTATTTGCAAAGTCATGAAAAGAATGATCACAGACATTATCAACAAGGACATAGGAGAGCTCCAGACACTGGATCCTTCCTAGTTTGGCTTTGTCAAAGGAAGACATGCTTACCGAATCTTGTGTATTCATAGGTTCATAGGTAGGTACTAGGTTATCGGTCCAAGGGTCTACGTAAGCCTAGCCAACAAGGTTCCCTGGCTTACACCACCCAAGAAAGTTATTTTCCTGTGCCACTGTCGAGCAGAGACACAGAAGTGATCCCCAGGGTGTATTTCCTATTTCCCATCCACTCATCAAGATTTTTCTTGAAGAGTGCTAATGAAGAACTTTGCTTGACATAGATGTGTAGCCTGTTCCAGAGTATGGGAAGTCTCTAGGACAGGAATCTATCCCTCCAGCATGTCCTGTTTATTGTGGTGACAAGGTTTAGGTCCCTAGAGCATGTAGCTCGGAGGGACTGGGATTTCTTTAGGTGTAGCATGTCCAACAGCTCTGGGTTTGACATAGATTTATATGTTAGGCAGATATCACCTTGGAGTAGGCGATATGCTGCGAAGTAAAGCTGGAGTTTTTTGAGGCAGTCAGTGTAGGGCATTTGTTTGAGGCTAGTAATCCTCTTTGTGAGGTACTTCTGTGGCCTTTCCAGCTGCTGCAGATGTCTTGTGAGGTACATTCCAAAAGGGGCATTGTACTCTATAATGGGTCTAATGAGTGTTGAGTAGAGGGGAACAATGACCTCTTTTTTCCTGGATGAGAACCCTTTTATGATAAGGTGTGCCACATAGAAGGACTTCCTGACTACTGTGGTGATGTGACTATCAAAGGAGAGACTACTGTCCACCTGGGTCCCAAGGTCTCTTATCACACATTCGGTGTTAAGTAGATTGCTGCCTATGTGGTATTTCATGGGTACAGAGTTTTTATCAAAGGGGATGACACTGCACTTTTTGGCATTGAGCTTGAGGCCATGGCTCTGACACCAGGCATCTGTCTCAGCAAGACCCATTTGGGGACTTGACTATGGCTCCTAGTTTTCAATCATCTGTGAAATTCATTAGCCAGAGGACGTCTGTGTTAGCCTGTACATCAGAGAAGTAGATACCAAACAGGAGAGGTCCCAGGATGGAACCCTGTGGTACTCCACTTGTCACTGCTTTGAGGTCAGATTTGGAGTCTGCAACTTTTACAGTGTGGGTTCTGTCAGTGAGCCAGTTGGCAACCCATCTTGTGACGTAGGGATTTATACCTAGTTTAGTGAGTTTAGCTATAATTCCAGAATGGGGGATGGTGTCGAAAGCCTTGGCGAGGTCAAGATAGGCTGTGTGAACCACCTTACCCTCATCTACGGCTTTGGTGACTGCCTCAAAGAAGTCGATCAAGTTCAGCAGGCATGATTTGCCTTTCACAAACCTGAACTGGGTGGGATCCAGAGTTTGGAGGTTACCAGTGTCTTTGTTTATGAGTTCCATGATGATACGTTCCATGGCCTTGTAGACCAGGCTCATCAGGCTAATAGGTCGATAGTTCCCAGGATCAGTGGTGGCTCCCCCTTTGTGGAGTGGGATAACTGTTGCTGTGCGCCATTCAGTGGGCACAAATACTGATGCGAGGCTATTACTGAACATGGTGCTTAAGTGGGGAGCCAGTTCGTTCTGAAGTTTGTGTAAAACGCAGCCTGAGATGTTGTCCAGTTCCATGGATGCTGTGTTTTTTACTTTAGAGAGTGCAGCTTTTACCTGTGTAGTTGTGATTACAGGGACTCTGCATTCTTCCTGTATAGATATGGGCCCTTTAGGGGGTGAGGGTGGGTAAAGTTAGCATTGAACCTATCTGCCAGGATGTTGGAATTATCAGTTGGTTCTGTAATTTTTGTGCCTTTGTGCTGTAACTCAGAGCAGATCTGGGTGTTGCCATCGAGATTCTTGACATAGCTATAGAATGCTTTGTGGTTGTCCTTAGAATTAGTGGTGATTTTGTTTTTGTAGCTAGCTTTGGAGGATCTTATAAGGGATCTCAGCTTCTTACTGAGGCTGACCAGGGAGCTCCTCCACTCATTGGATTTTACTCTCTTTTGCAACAGTTTCTTCCTTCTGTTGTACAGTTTGTTTATGGCAGGGGGCCACCAGATTGGCTTCCCTTTTTTGGAGGATAGCGTCTTGGTTCTGTTTGGGATAGCACGATCCATGCACTCATGTAAGTGCTTATAGAGTGTATTTGTGTAGAATTCAGAAGTTGTAATGGTATTGTCAATCTGCATGGGTGTCATGATGTTCACCACTTCTGTCTTAAGAAGCATGAATTTGGCTTTGGAGAAATTTTTTACTGTGGTTTCCTTAATGGAGGGTGGGGGCGGGATGTGGATATCAAGGGTGATTAGCTTATGGTCGGATCGGACCAACAAGGAGTTGACTTCAGGTGTGGAACTCCAGTCACTCATGTTGGTAATGACTAGGTCTAGGATATTGTTGCCCCTGGTGGGGGTGTGGATAAGTTGATCCAGGGCACTGGAGTTTATGAATTCCAGAAAGCATTGAGCTAAGGAGTTGGTACACAAGTAGTTTTCGCAGTTAATGGTGGGGTAGTTGAAGTTGCCCATTGTTAGGGTGTTTGGTTGAACCCTAATATTTTCCAGTACATCAAGAAAAGAGGAGTGGGTATCCTGGGGCATGGTGGGGGATCTGTATGCAAACTACAATTTGGATTGCAGTTTTGCCCAGAGTTAGTTGCACTTGGATAACCTCGGATGCATTATGCTGAGCAACTAGCCTGGAGGTGTGGATATCCTTAATGAATATGGACACACCTCCGCCTTTGGTGTTTCGGTCCAGGTTACATAGCCAAAAAGTGTGGTATGAGTTATAGCCTGGTAGTGCAGGGGTGCTCTCTGAAGCCTTGAACCAGGTCTCAGTCACTGCACAGATATCGATGTTCTCCATTTTAAGGAGTGCCTCGAGTGAGTGCATTTTGAGATTTAAACTTCTAGCATTGAGTAGCATTACCCTCAGTTTTTGCTTGCCTGTTCCTGTTGCTGTGGTGAATTTGTTTTTTGAACCTTGCCTAAAAAAGGCACTATAGGGGCAGCAAGAGCCTTAGCCAGTATCCAGAATCCCAGGGGTGACAGGTGCAGGCCATCTGTGGCAAAGCATCGTGGTCT
>NC_056735.1:1117781543-1117796543 GCF_019279795.1 Protopterus annectens
CACTAGAGCTGAATGGTGACATTCTTGATTTCTGGTACTTGTTATCTGCTGCTGAAAGTTAGTGACCATGCAATTGTCTGAATATTCTTGTTTGCAAATTATCTTTTGAAGCAGTCATTCTGCATCCTGTCATGAATTCAAACTTTTCATCTCCCATCTTTTTTTCTACTACTCTGCATATTCATTTATTAATCACCCTCTCTAGAACTTTCATGCAGTGTGACAGGAGTTATATAGCTCTGTACTGAGCACAGTTGTTAATGTTCCCTTTCCTCTGGAACACTGGCACAAGTATGCTTATTCTCCAGTCACCTGGGATACACATAGCTATGAGTACCCTCTAAAGTCATTTCTCTCCTATCCATCCATAACATCCTTTTTCCCATTTTTGCACATAGGGTCATGGTGTAACTTCAACAGTGGCAGTCATCTAGAGCCACGGTTTACACCACTGGGTGGTTAGACCTGCTACGGTAGTTCTGCCACACTACACAATTGCCCACGCACTCACACCTATGGCCAATTTAGTGTGTCCAATTCACCTACTGCATGTCTTTGGAATCTGAGAGGAAAATGGAGTACCCGGAGGAAATCCACACAAACACAGGGAGGATAGGCAGACCCCACACAGAAGGCACCCCAGCAAAGAATAGAACCGGGGAACCTTTTGCTGTGAGGTTACAACTCTAACTGCTGTGCCACTGTGTCACTCAGTCTTTATCATATCAGCTGTAATTTCATCTGAGCCTGCTGCTTTCCCCAACTTCATTTTCCTTAGAGCTGTTCTTACTTCTTCCATGATGTGCTCCTGCTCTTCTCGCACTGTAGGCAGTGTCTGGGAAAGTACAGTTTCTGTGTAGTTTTCTTCATTAGAAGCTGCTTGAAGTATGACTTCCATCTGCCTTTTACGTCCTGTGGACTGGTGAGCAGGTTGTTGTTGGCATCCCTTGTGAAGGGTGTCTGATCGTCTTCTTTATCTTTCTGTCTTTGCCTTGGAACCTGATATACTTACTTTGTGCCATCTACTGAGGACTCACCTTCCAGAAGTTGGCAGAGCACTGCTGATGCCTTGTTCTTTGCTATTGCAACTCCATTTTTAGCCTTCTTGTTAGCGAAAAAGTATTCCCTTCTAGTCTTGTCTGTCATTTTGTTCTCCCATTTTATCCTGCACTACTACTTTCTTTTGATGACTTCCTTTTCATATGCTTTCTTCCACCAGCTTTGCTTATATACCTTATTTCCATTCCTGGCTCAGTTACATACATGTTCTGTAGTCCTCATATGTGCTGTTTTGATGTGCTTCCAATCTTCCTCAACCGCACTTATTTCCTCTTCTTCTTCTTGAGGTGCAGGAGCTCTAAGCAATTCCTATAACTGTTGTGCTTTCTTCCCAGTCAACTTCTAGGTCTTCAGAGTGGTCTCTGTTGACCTTGGAAGCCTTCTATGACCACTGCTTGCAGATGATTCTGGCAACCAGTGTTTTTTTTTTTACTGTGAGCTGACTGTTTTACTGGGGATGACTTTGCAGTCACTGATTCTACCCCATTGCCCTTTTCTTACTAGCAGAAAGGCTACCTGAGTTGCACGTTAGCCACTCTTGTATGCAGTCTTGTGACAATATCTCTTTTTGAACCATGTGTTGCCTACTATCAAGCCTTTTGCCAAACAGAAGTCTAGAGCGGCCTCTCCTTCTTTATTCCTATTGCCTCATCCATGAGGACCCAGGCAATCTCCATATCCTACTCTGTTTATCCTGATATGTACATTCAGGTCAGCCATTATCAACAGCAATTCCTGTTGTCCTGCTTTATACAGTAATAAATATATCATATGTGTCTGTATCTATCTATTATATATATATATATAAATAATGTGTGTGTGTGCGCGCGCACGTGTGCATGTAAGTGTATCTAGATTTCTCTCTCTCTATGTGTATATATATATATATATATATATATATATATATATTCATACACACACACGTATATATATATATATTCATACATATATATATATATATATTCATATTCATACATATGCACACACGCAAACATACACACACGTGTGTGTGTGTGTGTGTGTGTGTGTGTGTGTGTGTGTGTGTGTGTGTGTGTGTACCCACATGCATGTGTGTGATGAGAGTTCCAACTGTCTTCTGTAGTGGTAGTGTTATGGGTACAGCGTTTTTTTATTTAAGATGCAGGTTAGAGTTAGGGGCAGGGTTCTCATGTGTTACTACGGTGGAGCAAGGAGGCTTTGTTGTTTACAGTGGATCCCATAATCCAAAAACTCTTATACAGCCATAAAACAAATAGCCCAGCTAATACTAGGACTATAAGATATAAATCCACTCCAACAAGTAAATGCACATGGTGGAGGTATAGATTTCTAACACAGTCCTTACCGACCTCTGTACAACAAACTAACTCTACAAGTTAAACAGTGTGACACACTTTCTGCCTTTAAAAAGGATAACTGGGTGGATATTCATAAATTCATCCCTAGTATAAATGACCTGGCTCTTATTGAAAAGGGAGGATAGACTTAAGGGTGGGTACTGGCAAAGCTGAAATGTCCTTGCAGCTCAATTGATTTGCAACTCCTGTGAGTCTGACATATGACTTAAGTCATATCCTTGTATGGAAGCAGAGTTAATGGGCATAACATGCTTCAGCCTGCTCTCCAAGTGACTCCTGGGTGACCTGCATGGAGCTGCAGTATGTGGGAGTGGAGAAGGAGTATCTAAGGCTGAGATCTTTTACAGTGTGTCAAGAAGACTTGGACAAAAGGTATATGCATGGTGTTTTACACAGTATGTACAATGGTGACGGAAGTTCAAGACCATAACACGTTTACATGACTACAACAAAAAAGTATATCAGTCAAAATACTTTAATGTACTTTTTGCTTTGGTGTTTCATGCTTTCTTGACATGGAATTTTCTGTAAGCTTATCCCAACTAGTACATTTAGAGGTTTTGGTTCTTGCAGGGGAAGTACAACATTAAAATGAATGTGTTTCCTCTCACCCCAACCTCTGTTTCTCAACTCTCCTCTTGGGTAGCTGATATTTGTGGTGCCCCTGATTTTCACTGAAACTATTTTTTTTTTCACATCTGTTCCAAGTGTGTTAACAAGCTTATAAATGGGGCACTTACAACTGTTTACAGAGCTTTATTAGCATTTTCTGCAGATGTCCACTGAAAATTCAGTTTCTTAAAGTTTGTTACATTAACTAAAACATCGACTGAATATATAAAAAATAGTTACATCATTCTCAGTTTGTGGTAAGATAAGTCTGCGTGAATTAGTTTGCATGTTAATTATTCTACAGTTGTTGCAGCCACCTTTGGCTTTCTGTTAACTGTTTTTGATCTTGGGCATACTGGATTAAACAATGGGTGACAGAAGAGGTGAAAATGGTCATATCCAGCTTGATGAGGTGCTAAGTGTATTGGTTTCTGGCTTGGTACTGACTTTCATTTCATGGAAAGGGAGGTTTAAATGCTGAGCTGTTTAAAATGTCTTATGCATTTCAGTGTGTGTATTTATCTGAATGTGTTAACCAGTGTAATCTATTTGTGCATTAAGTACAAAGTAGTAAAGTCAGATATTGTCTAGGTGCAATATGTGGAGAGACTAGGCTTGGCTTAATTGTTTGGGGGTGGGTATGCTGTTTTATGAAATAATATGTGTCACTTTCTACAGAATTATGCTCATTTGTGAAAGGTTGGACAAGAAGTTAGTGCAGCCTTTTTTATCAAATCCTACTTTTGTAAGAATTTTAGTTTTTGTGGTTGGTGACAGTGGGGTTATAAATGAGTGTCATGATTGCTGTACAGCAACTGGACAGGTGAATTCCTTGGTTACAGTCAGGGTGTCCCACAGGACTCTCTCCTAGGCCCTTACTTGTTTAGATTGTATCTTTCAGACCTAACTTTTTCATCTGAGGTGTTCTACAGTCTATACACAGACCAGCTGAAATTGAGTAAACTGATTACAAGTGTTATAGATAAGGCGTGTCTGCAAAATAACTTGACTAAATGGAAAATTTGGGCACAAGAGAATACTATGCTGATAAATACATCACAAACTAAGCATATGAGATTTGGGAGACATAAACTGAAATGTGAATATTTAATATAGCACACAGTGATTGAAACTATAGACTCATTTAAGGACCTGGGTATATTGGTAGCTTCAGCTATGAGTTTTTCTAATCATATCAACCAATTGGTTAATGATAGTTATAGAACTATAGGCTGTATAAAAAGATTTATAAAGTTTAGGAAATTAAAAATACTGAAGTCATTGTTTGTTAGTTACATTAGATCCAAACCTGAGTATGGAATAACAGTATGGAAACCCTATAAGAAGACAAGCATGAGTAAACTGGAAAGACTACAGCAGAAATATACCAAGGGCATCCATGGATGTGAAAATCTAAGTTATTATGAAACTCTAAAATATCTGAACTTGCACGGTGTCTCTTACCGATATCTAAGAGGAGATCTTATTCGGGTATATAGGGTATTTAGGGACAACTACCTCTGTGAATGTTTGGGGCTATCAAAAAGTACTAGAGAATCATCAGAAAACCTATGTAGAAGATTCTATAGGAAAGAGAAGTGTATTAATTGGTTCTCTGACAGAGTAGCTGATGCATGGAACAGACTACCAAATTACATTAAAGCAAGTACTATTTTAGATATTTTTAAGAACAGCTTGGACACTTATTATGGGAACAAGTGTTTTGGTATATTGGCAAGCTAGGAGGGCTTGAAATATTTGTATGTATGTATGTAGGATTTGCTATAGTTGACTGGAATTATGGAGTAAGTTTTACAGATAATGGTTATATTCTGCTGTTTAAGCTGTTTTGTAGAGTCTGGGCAAGTCATCTGGAGAGGCAGTCAGATTGTATGAGATGGCTACTCGAAAAATTAATGGGACTTGTTTAGACTACACACTTGGACATTACAGGTAAGTGAACAATTTTATGTTTGGGGGAGATTCAGATTTAAACAGTGCGTTATTGATGGTATCGCTTGTGTTTGGTTTCATTAGTGGAGAAATTTAAGCGAACAGTATGTATTTGATATACTTCTTGTTTCCATGTTATAGATTTAATTTTTTACAGGTTGCAAGTTTTCCTGCACTCTGAATGTACAGTAATTTCAATGTGTGTTAATGTTAACTGGCTATGTTTTCACAGATTGCTTGGGAGTTTGGTTTTCTAGGAGACTTTCCGTGTTCTTTTTGCTTTGCTCTGCAGGATTTTAGCTCATTTTAGCTCAACTGAGAAGATGTGGTCATTGTTAAAGGTTTTAGCGTGGCTTATTAGTTAGGTCTTTTTTATACAATATTTATTGCATTTTCCTTTTGTGGATAGTGACATTTAAGTTTCTGAGGGGTTGTGAAACCAGAGTTGTCACTTCACCTTCTGGTGCTGTATGTGTCAGTGATAATGCCCATGAATGATTACAGCCATGTTTTATTGCTCAGATACTGGGTAGGTATTACTGCTGGCTCAGTTGAAGCAACGGTCCACTTCACACAAACACATGACTCTGGTAAGACATTCTGACAAGCCTACTAAAGGATGCTACAGGTTAGTGCACATCTGTATGTATGGGATTATTTAAATTCTTTCATTATTGATGTCAAATGTTGAATTTGGAGTATATGCTATAGGAAGAAATAAGTATGAATCATGCATTCAGTGTATTGTTGTGCCCTGCTTTGTGCATAAGTAGTAGGTTCATAGGTTTATCTAAACTAATGATCACTAGAGTCTTTACAAGTCCAAAATCGGCTATAACATTTAAATATTACCCTGATTCATGTTAGTAGGAGAATAGGGTCTACTTCACCCTGTCGAAGGCCGACAATATCGAAGCTGATATTGTCAGCACCAAAATGTCAAAAGCGAAAGTCATCGTGTGTGTAAATGGAAATCATTTATTGCAATGTAGTGTGATCTCGGAGTTGGTATATTTAAGTAGTGGGGGGTGCCACTGCATAGAGCAATTTGTGTTGTGTTTGGGTGTTTTTTTTTTTTTTTTTTTTTGTGTATGTGTTCGATGTTCGGGGGTTTCGATTATTACACTGTCGACAGTTTGAGTTTTCGACAGCATAATATAAATGCGGAGAATAACCAAATTTTTAACAACATGGATTTCCTAAAGACTAAGTATGAAACTCTAATTCTGGCATTACAGATTGACTGTAATCTTCAGTGATTTACCAGAAAATCAAAACATTTTATAAGGAGCAGGGTAATGATATGAGACAAAATCAGGGAGAGTTGAGCAGTATGAAGTAGTTAATGACCAGTAATACTGCATTTGCATTTTTTCAGTCTGATGATTTTTGTGCAGTTATTTCCACTGATTTCCTTATCTGGGTGTAATTTGTTCTTGGTTTTTCATTTAGGTAGTTGTAATTACAAGTTGTACACCATATTATATTATATTATATTATATTATATTATATTATATTATATTATATTATATTTGTGGGGTGTAGGCAGAAGAAACATTTGTAAGGACAAGGCCAAGCATGATATTTGTTTACTGATGTCTGACTACCGGGAAAGTCTAACTGGGTAGGTGTCGATTTTTATTGAAGACCCATGGTGGTGTTCCACAGTATTTCAAAAACATTTTGAAAGCAGTTTTTAAAATCCTCAAAAAAACAAAACCTCTACAGTTTAAATAATTATGTCAATGTTGACACAATGTGACAAAATTAGTTAAAACAAGTACAACTTATATAACAATAATATAATTATTACAGACATTTTAGACAGTGTTTAGAGATTAAAGGTAAACTAGTATAATACATATAGGAATTGTAATATGAAGTTAGGGAAAAAATACATTATTACATATCTAGATAAAGTTAGGAAGTGAGTGAAAAGGGGGAGTAAGGAGGTGTAAGGTATAAATATTTATTTATTTATTTTTTTATTTATTTATTTATTTGTTTGTTTGTTTATTTTACATTTGTTAACCGGGAAATTCCAACTGGACCAGGTCCATTTTCAATGGAGGCCCGGGGAGAAAAGCTCCGGCATCAAGTTATACAAATATAGTACATCCAGCATAATACACAAAACAGGTTACATTATGTATGCTGAGCATAGTAATATAACAAGGAATTAATAAAACACTCAAGATAAAAGAAGATATAGAACATAGGTAAAAGACAATGTCAGTTACTTGTTCATATTTAGGAATATTGTTATCCTGAGGTTGAGCAAAAACAGAGACAGATTTTAGCTAAGAACTATTTCGGAATAGTTTTGAAGTACTGGTGGGAGGCTATTCATCTGATGGATACAGGTAAGGAGTCCCAGGCCTTAGCAACATGGTATAAATATAGATCATGCCCTTCAGATTTGATAGGGTTGTAGACAGAAAGTTTTTTCCTCACTGGATTATAATGCTGGAGTACAAACATAGTTGTATATAGAATGGTTAGTGCTAGACAAGCAGATGATTGCTGGCTAATGTTGTAGGTGGGAAGAAGCTTTGTGTATGTTAGGTGATGGGATAGTTCTAATCAATGTAGGCTTTCACTGCTATACAGTAGTGGGTTCTGAAAGGGTCATTTGCTGCAAATTTAGCCACTTTATTATAGCATTGCTCACATTTTGCTTTTTGTGCTGCCTGGAACTTAATAAGAATGGGAGCTCCATAACACAGTGTGTGGGGTGCTAAGTAGTGGCGAGCGTAGCTTTAGTTGTGTTGGTGCAACTGTTTTTGGATCTCTAAACCATTCCAAGTTTTTAGTGAGTTTTTTTTTTATGTATTTTTGTATGTGCATGTCAAATGTAAGATTATAGGTTAATAGGTATTAGGCTAGCTGGTCTTGCAGCCCATTTTATCTAGCTAATTTCTGTTTTTGTGTTTGAAACAACCTACCCCATTTGGTTATAGATTGGCTTTACCTGTCCCATGGTTGATAATTATGGTAATTACATATAACCCGTAACTTGGATCATACCTTAGATAGCACGAGTGGACCCGTACCTAGGATAAAGCAATTAGGAGCTGCATCTGCCCATTTGTAATGCATGAGGCAGTTCTGGGGTAAATTTTCTGTTTCCCATCCATATGTCTAAGTTACACTTGAAAATGGACAGGGATGAACTTTGTTTTATGTGGATGTGGTGAAAGCGGTGATCCTCTGTGAAGTATACCTGTCCTTCCAAACTGTTCTGTTAATGTTGCAGAAGAGTTTTAGATGCCTAGGCAAAGTATTTCTGATGCCATTTGACGTACTGATGTGCATTAAGTCCATCAATAATACGTCAGAGGATGCCTTCTATGCCAGACACAGGTCACATCTTAGGAGTCTGTAGGATACTGAGTATAGTGGCAGGGGTTTCAGTCAGTCCATGTAGGACCTGTTGTTTAGGCCTTGTATCCTTTTAGTAAGGTATCTTTATGAGAGCTCCAGTTGTTGCATGTATCATTGGGCCAGTCATGGCTGAGTTAAGGGGTCAATGACATCTCTAGGTCTAGACATAATTACTTTGTTTATAATCTGTGCAATATAGAAGGACTTTCTTACAACAACAGCTAAACATTGGTCAAAAGATAAGTCAAAAGAAAAATCCATGGTATCCCTCAAAGTCTCAGAAAACCCAGTATTCAAAGTATACTGGATCAAAATGAACCAAGCAGAAACTTTGCAGTGTGGAGGGTGTGAAGTTCACTCCTTGAAATGTGTTATGCATTTAGTTCACTAATAAACCAAGCAGAAACTTCATTTTCATTATACTCAACTAGGATCGTTTGTTTGTGTGTTTCAGAAAAGCATATTCCATTCTTGACTCAGCTCTGAACTTGTATTTTATTCTATAGTACATATTTTAAAATTCAATTTTTATTAGTGAACTAGATGCATAGCATATTTCAAGGAGTGAACTTCACACCCTCCACACTGCAAAGTTTCTGCGTGGTTTATTCAAAAGTTAAGTCACTGTCCACATAGGTTCCCAAATCCTGAACAACTGGTTCAAGTCTTAGGGGCGTATTGTCAGTGTGGTAGTTCCCAGGGGCAGATGACTTCCCAAAAGGTACAGTAATGCATTTTTTGGTATGTAGTTTCACACCCTGATTTTGACACCAGTTATTTATTTGAGACAAACCTCCTTGCAGGATGACCAAGTCATTTGAGGATTCAGTGGCTGCTCCTAGCTTGCAGTCATCTGCAAACTTAGTCGTTATCATCCACTTTTGTCATTACTATTATTATTATTATTCAATATTACTTATAATCATCGCATATCTTCCCTCATTATTTGCTATTAGAAGGCACTTCAGATGGTGTATTATTAAGTGAGAGGATTTTAAATGTTTTTCATGAGAGTGTGCTCTGAGAGAAACAGTAGTATTTTGTCGGGGGGGGGGTTGAGCATGAGTTGTGAGTTACAAAGCCATGTTTCAGTGTCTGTTACAGCTTCCTGAGTAATTATTTGAAGATGTGCCAAGTTATCTAACACACGTATGAATGTGGAGTTATCAGTGTATTGTATTAAGGAAGCCTGTTGTGTGGATCAGTGGAGGGTGCTGGTGTGTTAAAGAGGAGGAGACCTTGTGGTACACTGGTGGTGACTGGGAGGTATGGAGAGAGGGTGAAGTGCCATTTTACTGACTGATACCTATTGCACAAGTAGCTTTTGAACCATAGAAGGGTGCTCTGAGATACACCGAATGTGGTCATCTGAAGTAGAAGTTTGCTGTGACAAATTGTATTGAAGGCTGCTGACAAGTATAGAAAGAAGGGGAGACTAGTTTGTCATTATCTGTTTCTTTATTAACAGTATCTGTAAGGGTTAGAAGTGCAGTGTTAGTACTATGGGAGGCATGGAAGCCATGTTTTTCAAGTATTTCAGAGAAGGTGGGTTTAGCATGATGGTTAAGGTCTTCACCTCATAAACACACAGTACACAGTTTGATTCTGACTTCAGGGCAATGAGCCTACTATACTCCCATGAACCTAAGATCACTATAGGTGTAAGGTTAGTGATATCTGTTGAATTTCCTACTTTGTGGATTTTTGTGAATGAAGGGGAACATGTGATCCCAAGACTGACCCATTTATAGACTGAGACAAGATAGGCAATGCTAATAGCTGCTATTTTAAGGTACTCACTTGGAAGGTCATCAGCTGAAGCTGAGCATAGTTTGAGTTGTTTTATATAGAATGAGTTCACTGGTTTGAAGGTGAAAGTGGACGCAGTGATATATGGCTATTGGGCAGGGTTGGATTAGATATGGCACTCCTTGGTTAAGAACACTATACTATCTATGAACTGTCCTGATTTAGCCATGTAGTTTTGGTCTAATGCTCTAATCTGTATCTAAGAATAATATAATACCTAACA
Source organism: Protopterus annectens (assembly GCF_019279795.1). Classification (NCBI taxonomy): domain Eukaryota; kingdom Metazoa; phylum Chordata; order Ceratodontiformes; family Protopteridae; genus Protopterus; species Protopterus annectens. Next base: position 1,117,791,942 of record NC_056735.1, read on the forward strand.
GAGCTCCTCTTACTCTCATCCTACCTATACGTATATTTTAGATATGCCACTATGGGCATTTATTTACCTCTTAGTTATACTAAAGCATAAATGTCTTGTGTCTGTAGATTTATTAATGTTTTTGTGAATGTGAAGGGATAAAAAAAAAATTAATGTTTTGTGAATGTGAAGTGAAAAAAAAATTGTAGGGGAGGGGGTTAATCTCTCTTCGCCTATACTAATTGTACATTCTACTATAGTTATCACATGCCATGTAATGTTCCTCTGTCCTACTTTAAATTTCATTAATTGCATTGTATTGTATTAATCTATTATTGTAACATGGAGCTTTTCTCCCCGGGCCTCCGCTGAAAATGGACCTGTGTCCAGTTGGACCCTCCCGGTTAACAAAAATAAAATAAAAATAAATAAAAAATTGTGTAGCTAGATAATGTGTGGTTGTATCCAAAGAAGGGGAACATGTGATTCCAAGATTGACCCATTTATAGACTGAGACAAGATAGGCAATGCTAATAGCTGCTATTTTAAGGTACTCACTTGGAAGGTCATCAGCTGAAGCTGAGCATGGTTTGAGTTGTTTTATATAGAATGAGTTCACTCTTTTGAAGGTGAAAGTGGACGCAGTGATATATGGCTATTGGGCAGGGCTGGGATTAGATATGGCACTCCTTGGTTAAGAACACTATACTATCTATGAACTGTCCTGATTTAGCCACATAGTTTTGGTCTGTTTCTCCAAAAATTTGAGGTTTTGTGGCAAATCAGAGGGGAAGACTGGATTCAATAAATAATGACATATATATGAGTTTTAGACTCCATATCCTTCAGAATATGCATGCCAACACAAATCATGTCATTCTAGTAACTTTCTAAGTTAAAAGGAGCAATACTTAAAAAAATATATCCCTATTTTTGGGCCATTGTGTCCACATCATTTTAGGCTTTCTCCAGATGTCTTGATCTAAGAGGTTGAGAAGAATGCATACCACTCAACTGTCCATTTTTTTTGTAGAATGTCCAAATATTTGTCTCATATTTTTAGCGTACTCCTAATAAAATTTGTGGTTTGCTAGCAAATCACCAAGGACTGAAAAAACTAAATAATGTTGTATATTTGAGTTTCAGACTTCATTTCCTTCAGAAAAATGCATGCTACAACAAATGCTGTTACTCTAGCACTTTATAAGTCTATAAGAACAATATTTATAATCAGTCCCTATTTTGATGCCTTTCTCCCACCCATTAATTTATGCTTTGTCCAGATTTCTTGTGCTAAGTGGTTGAGAGGTATGGAGGCGAGGTATTGAAGCATGGTATGTAATGCCATAGTTCCTGATTATCTGATGCATTTTAAGGGGAGGATAGAGGTTCTGCATTCTTGAGTATGTCCTCTATTGTATAAGATGCCTAGTAACTATGAACTTGTTGTCAGTTTCTTAGTCATTCTCTATTGCATAACTACCAGCATACCTTTAATCTGTACAGATTTTTGCAGACTGCCTAGATTTTTGCCACATATTTTGGTCTGTTTTTCATAAAATTGTGGTTTTCTGGCAAATTAGTGGCAAGTCATTAAAGACTGAAGTTAGAAAATAATGACAGACATTGGAGTTTTAGACTTCATACCCTTCAGAAAATGCATGCAAAAGCAAAGCCTGTTATTTGATCAACTTTCTAAGTCTGTAATAGCAATATTTAAAAAATGTCCCTATTTTTGGGCATTTGTCCCACTTTTATTTATGGCTTTGTCCAGATTTCTTTCTCTAAGAGGCTGAGAGGTATGACTACCAGCTTACCATTTTTTGAATGTAACATAGGCAATTAATACTTCAAGGGCAGCAGACTCTGAATTTGTAGATGAAACACTGAAATGTAAAGTTGTTTGCTAGTAGCAGCCTCTTCATTAGTTACACATCTCTTTAATATGGAATTATTTGGATTAATTTTACTTCTCCAGAGATTGTGTTTATTGAGTGATACTGGTGGATTGTAATGACAGAAGTTTGAGTGGCTTTTTTGGCTTAAGTGTTCTGAAATGGACAGTTTTGTCATTAATGGGTCATACGTTTTGTTTCATTGCTTACTGGAAAAATGTTCAAAACTACAAATTTAAAACACACTTTAACAAGTGCTGCTGTATTATACAACAAATTTAATTTAATACAATCAGGAAGGTGAATCAAAGAACACATACATGTATGGCCAAAAAATGTGTGAAGGAGCTTATGGTTTGAAAATTTTATTTATTATTTATTTGACATTTGTTGACCAGAGTAGTCCGACTAAACTATTGCTCTTTTTCAGCAGAGGCCCGAGGAGAAAAGCTCCACAAGTATACATAGAAAAATGAGAATGTTACAGTAACTAGAGTAGGGCAAGATGAGGCTAGTGAGACAAATGAGTCTGTGTTTGCCAGGGTCTGTGGTTGGGCTATCCTTGTGAAACAGCATTACACTGACTGTTTTCCAGGTCTGTAGACTGCAACCAAAGAAGAGGTTTAGATTAATGAGTGTATTGCCACTGTTATTTGTGTACTTATGTGGAGACTGGAATACTTGACTTGTTGTCTTGTTCAAGAAGACATTACTGCAGTCAGTTTTGGCAGCTTCATTTCTCTGCCTCTTGCAAAGCCTGTAGCTCTGTTCAAATCTTTAAGAGAGGCAACCATGTTAACACCATAATAAACCTGCTCTGGAAAGGATAGCTGCTTACATTGTATAGACCATGCAGGAAAATGCCTTATATCTCACTGATAAATGGTATGACTGGCATTGGTTTTGTATCCTGTGTACAAAAATACAATTTGTTCATACACAAGGACTCCACGCCCTATCAAAACCTGCCCATTACAGTATCTCTTAGGTAATGCACAGTTCATCGTGAACAGGTATACAACTTATTCATACATTCTGTTAGACCAGTTTTTTAGATATTTCATGTATTCTTACATTCCACCACAGCTTTTTTTTTCACAGCATCCTGTGGAAAGTCATCCACACATTTGTAATTCATGGATAAAAAAATCCTCACCTGATCTCTGAGCCATCCTGCCTTTATCTTATGCTTGTACATTATTGCTACCTTTAATGCCTGATGCTATCTTTTTAAACTGCATGCTGTCTTTCAGGAGCATAATCATAGTATCATAGTAGAATACATGGCTTCCAGATGCTGCAACAGATCTTAGCAAAGCTCTAGGTGTGTATTTTGACACATCTGTGCCAGATCCTGGCTCAAGTAACTAGTAAAGGGGGTAGTGTTGGAAGAAGAGTCAGGTGACCAGATGTGTGTGATGTCATTGTGTAAGCCAACAATGAAATTATATTTAGATACTAGTGAGAGATTGTACTCAGCAGTCTGTCTGTGAAACCTGACTGTAAATAGCACTCACCCACAGCCACATCATCTTGCCTTGCTTGTAGTAAGTAACTTAAATAGGAAACAGTAATTATTTAATCATTTAGGAAAATAGTGAGAATAACTAAGTGTATTTTTTTCTGTATCTATGTGTATCCATCTGTATTATTTTATATTTTCTGTGAGTAAAACTCTGGTGTTTATTCTGAAGAGGTATTCAGTATTATCCTGTTTTCTTTTTATTAATTATTATTAAATCTATTTAAATTTCTCAGTGTAGCTGGTATTTTAGAGAATATTTTACGCTTGGCAAGTACTAATATTTATTTGCTGACATTGTGGCTGCTCCTGAAAGTTTTGCTGCATTAGTGAAACACTACTATTTGTATTAATATTAATTTTACTCAGTATAATTGGGTACCCTTGTAAGAGCCTTAGTGTAGCTGGCTGGTGGCAGTGTAACTACCTTATAGTCTGGGCACAGGTGGCAGAGTGGGTAATCGATGCCAACCTTTTCCCAGTGTGTGTGTGTGTGTGTGTGTGTGTGTGTGTGTGTGTGTGTGTGTGTGTGTGTGTGTGAAAAAAAATCAGATCGCAGATTGTGTGTGTCAGCTAATTGAAACAGGGACACGGAGAGAGTCCAGCCCAAGGATTGGAGTGTGCTCCCTATGTGCTTTTAAGGGTAATGGTGTTTGTTACAGAGAGCTGCATCTGAAAATACCATGTGTGTGTGTGTATTTCTGTCAAAATGAACATTTCCCCACCAGTGTCTGTGGTGAGGATTGAGACTCCTTGATCACTGGCCTAGAGAAGGGATGTCACAGGGCATTTTTAACCCTAGCCATGCCACCCAATAATATTAGATAGGCCACTGGTCCAATAAGGGTTTGCATAGTGTCTGGTCACAGTCATGGTGTTGTCTTCGTCAGAAGGCAGTGTCATCAGCACCAAATATACAGTAATGGAATTGCATAACCATGTCTGCCTTGTGCTTTGGAATGCCATTGAGACCATGTCAGTTATGTTAGCCCCTGTCACTGCACTATAGGCATATCACTTGGTGACAGGGAAGATGTGCCACCGTGTAACCTTGTAGTATTTTTGAATAATTTTTTTCTCCTGGTTCTAGATGCTTTTTACCTCAGTGTCTGCAGGCAATAAAGCTGTTCCCATGATTTGTCCTTAGCAAGTTTGTCAACCAAAACTAGGAAGTCCCCTGTGCAAGGACAAGAGCCTTCTATGATG
>NC_056735.1:1117801543-1117834043 GCF_019279795.1 Protopterus annectens
ACGCTCTTCCAGAAGTCACCTCACTGTGAGGAAGTTCCTGCAAGCCTTGGGGTACATGGCATCTTGCATCTTTCTAATTTTTCTAGCCCGGCTTCACATGAGAAAACTTCAGTGGTATCTAAAGAACCTTTGGTGTCAGCACTCTCAACCTCTAGAGACCTCTCTCCCTCTAATCCCCTGTATAAGGGCCTTGTTTTTCTGGTGGGCAGGGGCCTGCACCAACAACAAGGGTCTTCCCTTCACCCTTCGCCCTGCCAGGCAGATCATTACCACCTACACCTCAGACATTGCTTGGGGTGCCCACCTAGAAGGCAGGTGTACTCAAGGTCTTTGAGATGCCCACCACCTTCCCTTACACATCAACCAGAAGGAAATGATGTCAGTACAAAAAGCTCTGACATTCTTCAAACCCTTTCTCAGGCCAGGGGTTCTCCATATCAAAACAGACAACACCACAGTAATGTGGTACATCAACAAGCAGGGAGGGACCCAATCTTACCCACTGCCCAATACCTACCAGGGATCAACAATACCCTGGCAGACCACTTAAGCAGGAACTTTCTGGACCCCCACAAATGGCAGCTCCACAGAAAAATCTTTTTACAGATCACCTAGGAGTAGTGGACTCTGGAGGTGGATTTCTTTGCTTTCCATCTCAATCATCAGCTGAAAAAATTCTGTACTAGGGAGTATCACCACCTAGCATGGAAGGTGGATGCCTTGACCTTCCCCTGGAACACCCTCTTTGTGTACGCATTCTCTCCTCTGCCTCTTATTCCCAAGGTACTGATCAAAATAAGGGAGAAGAGACCAAAGGCCATCCTTATTGCTCCAGATTGGCCCAGACAACTTTGATACCCTTTACAGGGCAGCCTGACATTACAGCCTCCCAGGCAGCTTCCCCTGATCTCAGACCTCCTGACTCAGGTGGGGGGGGGGATGCTGCATCCAGACTTGCAGACTGTCAGACTATCAGCATGGCTAATACTCTAAGGTCAAACAAGGGGCCCTAGTTGAGTAAAAAAGTGCTGGACATTATCACAGAGGCCAGAAGGCCCAGCACCCGAAATTCTTACACAGGAAAATGGAAAAGATTCTACTCATGGAGCCAGTCCAGAGGGGGCAATACCTCACTACCTTCTATCCCTCTTATCCTGGACTACCTAGCGGAGCTACTTAATAGTGGCCTCTCCTTCTCATTTATTAGAATGCATGCCTCAGCCATTTCATCACATTTTGACACAGATCAGCCCCTGTTCTCCCATCCTTTGATCAAACAATTCCTCAAAGGGGCTTGTAATATCAGACCTCCCAGAAGGCACCCACACCAGCCTGGGACCTCAATTATGTTTTGGAAAAACTAACCTTACCACCCTTCAATTCTGCTGCTTCAGCAGAACTAAGATACCTCTCCTGGAAGACTGCCTTTGTCCTAGCTATTACCTCAACTACAAGGGTTTCAGAACTTCAGGCACTGATGGCCACTGAGCCCTTCATTTTCCATGCAGACATGGTTTCCCTGAGGACTAATCCCTGCTTTATGCCCAAAGTTGTATCTAATGTGACTCTCAACTAGGCTATACATCTACCCACCTTCTTTCCTAACCCTCAAAACAAGGGGGAAAGAATTTTGCACTCACTTGATGTGCACAGACAGCTCAGATACTGTCTGGACCATACTAAACCCTTCAGGAAAACAGATCAACTGCTTGTCAGCTTTGCCCCTGGGGCAGAGGGGAAGCCTATTTCCAAGCAAACTATTTCCAAATGGATATCTCACTGTATCCATTTCTGCTACAGATTACATGGGAAATCCCCCCTAAATCTATTTGAACCCACTCCACTAGGGCAGCCTCCACTTCCACAGCATTCCTCAGAGGAGTTCCCACCAGGGACATCATGGAAGCTGCTACCTGGACCTCTGTCCATACCTTTACCAAGCATTACCACCTACCTCTTTTTTCTAAGACTAGGGCAGGGTTTGCTTCTGCATTTCTGCAGGGCTTGCTAACCCAGGCCTAGGTCACCTACTAATCCTACCACCCCTCTCCTCAGTTTTGGGAATCCTCCCACAGGTGATGACTGCAACAGTGAAACACTAAGAACATAGTACAGTTGTGTACACTTACCACAAATGTAGATGTTTGAATGTATTCACTGTTGCAGTCCTGGTTTCCCTTCCACCTTATATCTTCTTACTCTAAGGAGACATAAACTTCTGTAGCTGGCTTTTAGCCACCAGGACCACTTTACCATATTACCTGGGTTTCTGACTGGTTAGGGCAAGAAAAACTGATGTAATGACATTGGCTGCCTTGCTTTATAGCACTGATGACCTGATATCAGTCAGCAAGCAACAGAAGCCGATGCAGAAAAACATTGACTCTGGTATTCGGGCCAGCCGAGGGCTACCACAGCAGGTATAATCCCCAAAGGTGATGACTGCAACAGTGAATACACTCGAACATCAACATTTATGGTAATTGTACACAACTGTACTTTCTGAGAGCTCCATGATGTCCCTATTCATATTGTCTAGGGCGGTACATCTCAAGTCATTTACACTCACATGGAGTATGACTGAGTCATACTGGTACCTGTGGTCCAGAAACCTGAGCGCATTCATAATGTGGTGGATCCTGGCCCCTGATAAGCAACTCACTGTGACTTTCTCTTGACTCACGAGAAAACCCCTGACCTGACTGGTATGCTGATATTCTACAATTCAAATAGACAACTTAGGTCCTCTAACAAAGCCTTATTCAAAACTACCACATGCAAAAACAACTCTGGGAAATCACTATTTACCCATAAAATAGCAAAAATATGGAACAACCTCCCCCCTGACCTCAGACTACAAAACTCCACACCCTCCTTCAAAAGCCTACTTAAAACATACCTCTTCACCAACCATCTGTGCAACTGTAAATGACCCCCTGAAGCCTCGTCCACTCACTGTTTCTACACCCCCATTTGTCCTGGACAACACAAACACCACCATCTAACTATACCTATCCGTGTGTGAGCAATAACCTATATATGAGTGCATGTACGTGTGTGTGTGTGTGTGTATATATATATATATATATATATATATATATATATATATATATATATATATACTCTTACATGTGTATTTGCTTGCATGTATGTATGGAAACTTAAACATTTATATACTCGTATTCAATTGTGAAATATCTTGCAATGCTCTACCAGGTTCTTATCTACTCTCGTTGTATATTTTGTACACTTGTATTTTCAACCAAATGGGGGAATATCCTCTTATTGTATACTAACTGTTGTAAAGTCTACAATATGTATGCTACTACTCTGTAATGTCTCTTTTGTAAATTTTTCTTCTCTCTGTAAACTTATGGAGTTTTTCTCCCCAGGACTTTGCTGAAAATGGACACTTGTTGTCCAGTCAGACTATCCTGGCAAACAAATGTTAAATAAATAAATAAATAAAAATAAATAAATACTCAGCCTGGTGAGAGGGACATCAGAGTAACTCACTATGGGGACTCCATTGACTAGAATGTTAGATTCTGTGATGGCTTGCCGTGTGGGGTTAGAAGTAGAGGTTATGAGATGTGACTGTATGGGTTGATGTGGGTGGTGTTTTGAAAGCATGCATTCAGGGTTGCTGAGGGACTTAGTTATGTGTACTTCACCAGGGACGTCTTTGAGGTTTAGGTAGGTTGCATTTAAATGCCTCATCATATATGGTCTATGTTTCTGCTTTGAATTGTGCGTGATGGGTGCAGTGTGTATACCACTGACACCCTTATTGATATTAGGAGTGCTTTTATGTGATAGCTTTCCCCTTCAGTGACATTATGTAAATACATCTCTCACATACCAGATCAGTTTGTTTAATAATTAACTGGTTGTTATTAAATATGAGGCAGTTTCTATGTTGCCTCAGCATGCCCATATCCACCAAGTTGGTAACAAAGGTAGTAGGAAAGTTCATAGTTCTAAGTGCTGAGTCCTGTGGAACATCACTAGTAACAGGCCTATTTGTAGAGATGGATTCCCCCACCCTAACTTCATGTGTGCTTCATGTGAGCTATTTGACTATCCATCAGGTTACATAGGGAGTTATGTCTAAATTTTTCAGTTTGTGTATGCTACCTAAGTGCGATACTGTGTTGAATGCCTTTACCAGGTCAAGTTAGGCAGTGTGCACTTTTTTGCATATCATCCATGCCTCAACTGGCCTTTTCAAAGTAGTCCACTGGGTTTAGTAGGTGTAACTTACCCTTGACAAAACCAAACTGGGATGGGTCCATTGTTTGAAGATTTCCTATGTATTTACTAGATCCATGATAACTTTTTCCTTGGCCTTGTATATAAGACTGGTCTAGTTTATGGGTATGTAGTTCCCTGGGTGTGTTGATGGTCCATGTTTATTTAGAGGGATGACTGTTGCAGTCCTGCATCCCTAGGGATGAAGCCTGTCTAGAGGTTGTAGCTGAATAGATATTATAGTTGGCCTGAGGTGTCATTTTTCAAACTGTAGAGGAGGCATCCCTGGATGTTATCAGGGCTCATTGTTGTAGTGTGTTTAGCTGTGGAGAGCACAGTGAGGACCTGTGCTTTAGTAACAGTGGGGGGGATAAGTGGTAGTGGGCATTTCCTGGGGAGTAACTAGTCATCTTCAAGTGATACGGACTCTGTCTTCTACTTGTACCTTATTGTTACTGTGTAACACTTCTGGGTAAAGTTACCATAATCTATTCTTTTATCTTGGACTTTGGTAATGAATTTAGCCATTTAAATGTTTCTGTCAATTCTTTACTCTCTGCACTCTAAGGTTGAGTGTATGCCTTCAATTATAATTGAAATGTCATGTGATCACAAGAAATGAATGGCTTTTATTGCATTTATATTCCTATACACAAGACAAACTTTTTTGTGTCTAATTAGAACTAGCCAGTATAACTTTATACATACATAAATAAGTAAACAGACACACATATTCCATGTAAAAGTTTAGTTTTCATTTATTTTACAAAATAAATTCAACAAGCAAGCAGACACACAGGTTCCATGTGAAGGGATAATTTTATTTATTTGACTGTTTCATAACTATCTTATCTAGGCATAGACAGATATTTTTGATATAATGTAACAGGTTTCAAGTGAAACAATGTAAATTGCAAGTAAAAGCAAGTGTGATATTTTGTTGCAAAGAGACAATTTGCTGATGAATCACGTCACTGAAAGACAACTGTAACACACTCATTAGCTTAAGGAACACCATTGCACATAAAACTAACAAAATAAAAATGGAGAGATCCTTCTGTACTTAACATAGCCACTCTATTAAACAGCTTATTTATATTTATACAAATCATTAGCGGACCGGAGTTCCGCTGTGGCGACCCCTAACCGGGAAAAGCCGAAAGACGCAACAACAACATTTTACATATGTACATACATACAAATATTTCAGACGTGAGCAATAATGCCATTCTTGCCTGCAAAAGCTGTAGTTATAGTTTGACTTAATTTCCATTTCTTATATTTTTTGACTGTCATCTTGCTTGAATTCCACTTCTGCATTTTGCCAACTGTTTGACATTCCTTCGGAAAGTGGTACAAGTCTTTATTCTGTTTACAATTTTCTGTTTGTGTCTTGCACCCTGGAGCTCAGGTTGTGACTTGAAAGGGTCTGTCAGCTTCCCACTTACATGGTTATCAAGCTGAAATTAGTAAGTACACAAATAAACAGCTGAATACAGAAATAAGGGGGAAAAATAAATTATTTCAAACTAAGGTTAAGTTTAATTCATGGTACCTTGGGGAGTTCAGCACACATCTATTTGTTGTTGCATTACATATTGAAATAAACAATTCAGGGTTTGTTTACAGGTACCTTGTTATGTATGTATATAGTTGGTACTCTTATGGGACATAAAACACAGTAGGCATTATACAAAAAGGAAAAATAGCATAGTGTATAAAGCTAAACTGTGCAGTAAGTGTTGCCATGCAGGGCATGTGCATTTCAGAGATATTTGTAGCACAATCATGGTTGCATGAAAATTGGTGTGGTCAGTAGTATATATTAATGACCATATAATGACATTCAAATGAGGTGGCTTATAGAAGTACATTAATCAATAAACTGTTTTTGTGTGCATTTATATTCTGTATGCAGCATGCACATTGGTAATTGTACATTAGGTTGATAAATTCAGAGGTATATACAAGGCATGCAGCTCAAAAGATCATTGATAAGCATGGTCAGCTAAGCCCAAGCACTGTTGAGTGAGTTAAGCTCAATGGTCAAGAAGCACCATGCTGTATACCTCAAAGAGGATTTATGATTTCCAGATCATTCATTCAGAATAATACTGAATACAGACAACATGCCGTGGAAGTGTATTCAATAAGTATAGGATTCCTTGGGATAGAAATCTGTTGTGCCAGTCATTTTCTATTTCTGTGTCTGTAAAAGATTAGTCTTTGTTGTGGGTGTTCATGGTGGTGTGCATTTCACATAGCTGTAAGAGGTCAGGCAGGGTGGAATGGGCCATGTACCCTAATGATGGACAGCACCCTGTCTGATGAAGAATGGCCTGCAGACTAAGAACTGCAGATATCAAAAATACCATTTGAACCCTTAATATAAGTATTAACACGACTAGTAAGCAACAGTAAGGATTTTGGAAGGGTATGCAGCTCAGCAAACAGTGTGGCCTCGGTGTAAATAACATAATTTGGGCTTTAACACAAATTTTACATGTTATACCTTAGGTACCATAATACATCACAGGTAATGTCAGCATGTTCCTGGAGGTAATATATAAGACAGGTGTTTCCATTCACATGGAAGAGCACCAGCAAGGTACCAGGCAATCAAACATGCAGGAAGCTCCAGTCAACAAAAGTATTGTTGGAAGGTGAAATGTGTGTCTTACAGGTAACGCCCAAGTTCTGTAAATAAGAGACAACAATATTAGACATGGTAGAAGAGATTATTATTCAGCTATCTTTCATAAGCATTGTACTTCCATCTTCGTAATTTCTTGATGTTCTCCCATGATTTCCTTGCCCACTGCCCATGAGAAGCTGCCACTATGCTAAATGAGTGTGGAATCTAACTGAGAGTGGGATATATGTTGGGGTCCAAGCTTCATCACTCCACTGTTTTCTTCAATACAGCCCTCACCTGAAGCTGAGTAAGCAGGGTACCCTTCTCATGGCAGAAAACTGCTCCTTCTTAAGTACCAGTCTATAATGAAACTGTGTGAGTGGGCTTCTATGTTGTAGGCACAGTGTTTGGTCATATTTTAGGCATTGTACTACATTCCATTCTGTGGCCTCTGAGGCTGGAGCCAGTCACTGGTTCTTCACCTCCTGGTCAGTCATATGTTGATCCTATTTATCCTTAGAATACTGTTATTTTAACCAGTTAAATGCTCCACATATTTATTTACTTATAACAGCTTTTCAACTTATTTTCATGTATACATACATAAATAAGTAAACTGACACACACAATACATGTGAAATTGTGATTTCATTTCTTTAAAAAAATAAACAAGCAAGCAGACACACAGGTCTCGTGAAGTCATAGTTTTATTTATTTGACTATTTTGCAATGAATGATTTATCTAGGAATGCATTGCTATTTTTGATATAATGTAACAGCTATGCAGAGAAACAGTATAAATTGCAATGGAGAGCAAATGTGATATTTTGTTGCAAACAGACAATTTGTTGATCAATCATGACAATTCAAGATGTCTGTAATATACACTCATTAGTTTAAAGAATACAATTACACCTAAAAATAAAACATAAATAAAAATGGAGGCATCCTTGGATATGTATGTTACATGTATTAAACAGCTTATTTACACATTTTGCATACATGTACATGCATACAAATATTTTAGGCATAGGCAATAATGCCCTTGCAAATGTACCAGAACAGTCATTTCCATATAAGTGAAGAAGACATTCTTAAATACTGAAGTAGTGCTTGCTTTAATATAATTAGAAATGTTATCCATTTGTCGGCTACTCTTACAGAGAGCCAGTTACTACATCTCTCATTCCTATATCATCACCTACACATATTGTCTGATTCTTTACTACTCCTTTATAACTCTAAACATTCCTAGAGGTAGCTGTCTCTAATTACTCTCTACTTAAGGTCTCCACTTAAATATCAATATGAGATGGAGTAAAAAATCAATATTTTAATCTTTTGTAATAGCTAAACTTTCAGATCCATGAATGCCCTTGGTATATTTTCTCTTTGCTCTTTCCAATATACGTAAGCTAATTTTTATAATAAGATTTCTAAATTATTGTTCCATACTCTAATTTGGATATAGTATAACTTACCATCCATCATTTCATCATTTCTGATTTCCTAAACTATCTTTTTTTACAGCCTATAGATTTAAACATGATCATTAACCAATTTGCTGATGTGATCAGGAAAAATAAAATCAAAACTGGATCTACCCATATACCCAGGTTCTTAAATGAATCCACATTTTAAATCACTGTGTGCTGTATTAAATACTCATCCTTCAATCTATCTCTCTCAAATCTTATAGACTTTGCTGCTGATAAGTTGATCAGCATATTATTGTCCTGTGCCCAAATGATTTGAAGTGCTCAAATTATCCAAAATTATATCAATAGTTGTTCTAATGTAATTATCACTGTTTTGTGTATGATCTTATCAAAGGCTGACAAGTCTACATAAATTACACCACAGCACAATTTGCCATTCATAACTGTTATTGCATTAATACAGAGCATCATGTTGCAGTTAGTTATATATCTAGTTTCAGCATTTGCATGCTTATATAGAGGTTCAAGTCGTAGTATTTTCAATACTGATGATACATTATGTAAAATAACCTTCTCCATTACTTTTCCATAAAACAAAGTAAAGTTATGGGTCTCTATGACTCAGAGCTTGTCTTGTTCCCCTGTCCCTTAAATATGGGTTGAACAACTGCATGCCTCCAATCTTAAGTTATGGGTCCCCGTGACTCTGGGTTTGTCGTATTCCCCTATCTCCTAAACAGTGATTGCATAAGTGTATGCCCCCAATCTTAAGTTATGGGTCTATGTGACTCTGGGGTTGTCCTGTTCCCCCCTTTCCCTTAAATATGGGTGGAACAAGTGCACGTCTCCAGTCCTCAGGAATCTCCTCATACTTTAATGACCTGGTGAATAACAAATACAATTATTCTGTAAGTTCATGCTGAAGTGTTCTTAGATCGTTGTTACTAATTCTATTTCATTCCTGTCCTTTGTGTCCAAAGTGTGCATATTTATGTGTAATGTAATGTAATTTAATTTCAATATCTGAAGTTAACAGGATGTTATTAGCACAACATTTCACCACCTTTGTGCAACCAAAACTGTTTTGAATAAGATTTTGTAAATGTATTTATAATTTGTTGTGTTAGTTTGTAGGTTTTCAGTACTACCACATCTTTGTATGTGTGTGTGTGTGTGTGTGTGTCTATATATATATATATATATATATATATATATATATATATATATATATATATGTGTGTGTGTATATTTATATATATATATATATATATATATATATATATATATATATATATATATATATATATATATATATATATATATATATATATATATATACACATACATACATATACAGAGAGAGAGGTTTACTATCAAAATATGGAAAATCAAAATAATTTTCCACCTTTTGATCGAATCAGTTTGCCGAAGTTGGTATTAACGAATTACCAAATTCTGGAAATGGTAACACGTTATTGACATTTGAACACCATAAGTTTCAATGTCAAAAGTGTGTTACTGGTAATGTTTTGCAGGGGCCCAAGCCCTCCTGCACTCCCCACACCCCTACATATTTTATATTCCAACTTGGAGATCACATTACAGTGAAAAAAGGGTACATTTCCCGACCCACACTGTAGTGCTATCTGTTATCAGAACTTTGATTCCACATTAGTGAATGCACCCTACCATTCACTACTGTGGAGTCAAACATCTTTTGCATTGGCATTATGAAAACTTGAAGACAGCCTTTCGTCCCTCCCAGCTTCGCGTAAGTGCCAATCTAAATTTTGATAGTAAACTATATATATATATATATATATATATATATATATATATATATATATATATATATATATATAATAATTTTCTATTATGGGCAAAATATTTATACAAGTTTATTCAAAATTTTCCTGAGCTTGTCTCACACTATGTTTAATCTGTCTGTCCAGTTGTATTAGTTTGGTCTTCAAAGTTATAGTTCTAGTTTGCCCTCACTTCCATTTCTTATATGTTTATCTGTCATCTTGCTTGAATTGCACTTCTGCATTTTGCCAAATTGTTTGACATTCCTTCTCCATTTTCTTTTTATGTCGACCATGGAGGTCAGGTTGTGACTGAAAAGAGTTTGTTAGCCAGTGCACTTACAGGGTTACCAAACTGAAATTAATATATAAAGAAACAAATGAGCAAAGAGCAGAATAATGGGAATAAATTAAATGATTTCATACAGAGATTAAGTTTAATTCACAGTACCTTAGAGTAGGGGGTGTCAAAACAGTGGCCAGTTGGCCGCATGCTGCCCTAGACAGCTAGTAATGCTGCCAGCCAGCCCCCAAATCACATACGAATGTTAAGTACACTTTGTAATTATTGCAAACTCTACTTAATATTGTTATGTGATTTGACCCAATTGTCCAGCAATTCAGACTACAGTAGCACTTATCTGGAGTGTGGGGTAGAATCTAGCAGGCACTATGACCCAGGACGGTGAAGTTAGCAGCCTGTCACATACATGACACAGCTGCTAAATAGTCCTCTTACTGTCCCATTCTCTTCCCATGCTCTAGTTGTGAGGGACAGACTGAGAGAGTGGAGAGACAGCAAATGGGTTAGTCACTTCTCACTTTTCACATGCATTCTCATTCGGAACATGTCTTTTGTCCCTATACTCATAGGTTCATAGGTGTGTACTAGGCTAATGGCCCTGGAACCTTTACAAGCCTAGCTCAAAAAATTGCCCTGGCACCGTGCCACCCAGTGCTAGTTCACAGTGCCGCTATCCAGTAGGGCAACTGGAGTGATCCCTAGGGTGAACTTTCTGTTACCCATCTACTTGTCGAGATTTCTCTTGAAGAGGGCCAGCGAGGTGCTCTGCTTGACATGAATGGGAAGCTTATTCCAGAGTATGGGCAGTCTTTTGGAGGTGAACCTGTCCCTCCAGCATGTTCTGTTGATTGTGGTAATGAGGTTGTGATCTCTGGAGTGTGTGGCAGGGGAGGATTGTGATCTCTGGAGTGTGTGGCAGGGGGGGTTGGGATTTCTTTAGGTGTAGCATTTCAAGGAAGGCTGTGACGGACATGGCTTTGTAAGTCAAGCAGAGATCACCTCTATGTGGATGATAGACTGAAAGCTGAAGTTTCTTGAGTCTGTCCATATAAGACATGTGTTTAAGGCCTAGGATCCTTTGATCCTTTTTGTGAGGTACTTTTGTGGCCTCTCCAGCTATCATTGATGTCTAATCAGGTACATGCCAAATGGAAGCTAATCCTACCAAAACTTTACACTTCTTTCCAATTTCCATCTTTCCTACATTAAGTAGACTAATTTTGTAAGTAAGGGTTTAATTAGGTTTTGTGGTGTCCGTCTTTTTTGCAAGGTCTTGTAACTGTGTAGTTGTGAGATGTTTGTGGGGTTGTACTTCCATTCATGCCAGTTATTCTCTCTGAAGATTAGGAGTGCTTTGAGCTCGTGTGTTAACCAGAAGTTGTTTTACTTCAAAATGAGAGCTGTTTGTCTCTTCCTCATTTTCTGTTTATATTTTACTTAAGAAGTAGCTGTGTGGAAGGATGGCTTCTCTACTGTGTGAATTTTTGCAGAATGCCTAGATTTTTATGTTGGTTCATAGGTTAGTACTAGGTTAGCTGCCCTTGCGAGCCACTGTAAGCCTAGCCAATTATCCCTTGTGAGACTCAAACTCTGTACCTTGTGTTTGTAAGGCAAACACCTTAACCATTAGGCCACCCACCCAACCCCTCATATTACCTCATATTATCAGATGTTAAGTTGTCAATCTCGCCTTCTTTCTTGCTGGATGGGTTCAGAGCCGAACCTCGGCTCCAACTCGGCCAAATACTAAAGCTCGAGAGCTATTTTTACCGGCTCGAGGCTATCCTATGTCCCATAATGCTAGGCGAAATATACCCAGATCTTGTTTGCCGCTTAGCTACGAGGTTGCGTTTTCACCGGCTCCAGGTTGTATATTTTTATTAATAACCTTTGAGGTAGTTTTTAGTCAGTTTTTTATCCCTTTTTGTTCTTTTAGTATCAGTATAGTTAGCGACTAGTCCCCCCCCCTTTAGTTGCTAATTTTCCTTTTTTCTCCACCCTTAAGGTGGTTGGACCTCTGACCCTCCCCTTGTAGTACAGTTTTTCCCCTGGTTGTGTGTGTATGTGTGGAATTCTGTCCTTCCACTTAGTGGTAGTTCCCTCATTTATAGTAATTGTTATTATAGTTTAGGGTATTGTGTGCTGTTTTTGTACAGTATGTCTAAGGATACTAAGGTATCAGGTTTCAAGAAGTCTGACTCGTGCTGTCAGAAGATGTCTCTGACAGACGGTCACACTTCTTGTGTTTATTGTTTGGGCCCTCTGCACCTGCAGGACTTGTGTTCCATCTGCCATGCTTTTAGCCTTAGAGTCCTGCAGGAGTGCAGAAACAAACTTATACTTAGAGGCTTGTTAAAGCCTGAAGATTCCCCGGCCAAGACTATAGCTGGGAAACCTTCAAAGTCCACCAAATCGTCGGCTCCATGTTCGGAGCCGGCGCCGAGCGGTGCTCTTGCTGCTTCGTCGGTTCCGGCCGGAACCGAGGCATCTAGACCTCAGTCAGCTCCGACTTTAGTGTCGGAGCCATCCCCGAGCAGAAAGCACTCTAGGTCTCCGTCTCTCTAGTCGGTTAGATAGGCTCCGAAGTCTCCACTCTTATCGGAGCGGAGCCATAGATCTCATTACTCTAGGTCTTCCAGGCTTTCAGACCATGACCTCGAGAGGGTAGTCAGCCAGCTTTTAAAGTCACAGGCACTGGCCCAGTTGCTACATAGCCTGTCTCAACAGACAGGAGCTACCCCTACACCCACTCAAGTTCCTCCTCCGACTACCCTGCTGAGTTCGGAGCCGGAGGTCGTCGAGGTGAGTACTGTGGGGCATCGGAACCGATTCTCCTGTTGTCGGTTCATTCGTTGGCTCCGATCCCATCCTTGGCTCCATCCTTGGAGGGATCTGGGCGCCGAGACTCCCTCGTCAGCTCCGAGGGGGCGAGTGGCATCGGACCCTTGTCCGACCCCGCTCTACCTCTCGGAGCTTCGGTGCAGGTGAGTTCGGCCCCATCGGCCTCTGAGCCATCCCTCTCTGTGCTGGGGGAGTTCTCATCTCCTCGGAGTTGGGTCCTTCTTCTCTGCCTGACAGGGGTGCCTTTGAGGTGATGAGGAGTGTGCTGGCTCCTATACCGGCACCACGGTCGGCCTCCTCGGCCCCTCCCTCCATGGCGCCTGCTTCGGCCCCTGCCTACCCTCCTGACCCCATGCGAGGAGAACCGACACTCCAGGCTGCCCCATTGGGCCTTTCTTCCTCTTCCGAGGCCTCCCCTGACCCTGCAGGGGAGCCCCCTCGGAAGAGGACATGTAAGAGGAAACATGTTGACTCTCCTGAGTCAGTGACATCTGACAGCGACCTGGATGATTTGGAAGGGTCCCCAAGGTCCCCCTCTGAGGATGTCTCCTTTTCTGACATCTTAGAGATCCTCAAACAGAGGGGAAACTGGTCTGCCCTTAACCCATCCGAGGACGAGTTGGTGTACCTGGATGCCTTCGGTTCTCACCCTTCCACCTCCTGGGTGTCCCCTCCTTTCGACCCACTTATGGAGGTTGTGGCTCGGAAGGCGTGGACGGCTCCAGATACTATGGAACCAACTCCCCTGAGGCCCACTAAATTTATTACTGCTCCCACAGATAAGCAGTTTCTTTCCAAGGGTGTCCCCGTGGATGCCATGGTGGTGGCGGCAGCCACTAAGAAGGAGTTGGCTGACCCTTCAGTACCTGTCCATCCTCCTAATAAGGAATCTAGGATGATGGATAGGTACGGCAAGCGGATGTTTTCCTCAGCGACCTTTGCTATGTGGTCGCTGAATTACTTATGCCATTTCACCCGACTTCAGAGGGACCTTCTCAAGGAACTGGGTGAAACATTGCAGGACCCAACAGCTGCGGGGTCTCAGGAAAAGATCAACTCCCAGCTAGGGACTCTGAACTCTATCGTCAACTCTTCCATGCAGCTCATCTCTTATGCAGCCGATGGAGCGAGTAGAGCCGCAGGTACGGGTGTTGCTCTAAGGAGACACGCCTGGATGTAGCTCTGCAATTTCGCTGACCCCTTCAAGGTGTCATTCACTAACACCCCCTTTGATGGTTCTGTTCTTTTTGGACCTCAAGTGAAGGACACCTTAACCAGGTGCGAACAAGAAGGCAAGACTCTCTCTGCCGTGGGAGTCCATTTTTCTGCCCCTTCTAGACCGTATTCTAAGGGTCAGAAGGGCGGGAAAATGTGGTTCCGCAAACCTCAGGGAGTTCTGCCGGATGCACGTGGTGAGCTTCCCTCTAGAGGCAGAGGAGGGAACAATAACAGACGCCGCCCTAGGGGCAGGGGGGGGTCCGCAGAATCAGGGTAGCAGAGAATCTTTCTCTGACAAACCCTTTCAGCACCCCTGAGGAGCTACCCGACTGTCCACCTTCGGAGGCAGTCAGGGGAAGACTTTCACTGTACGCAGAAGCCTGGTTCTCCCTTACGCAGGACAGATGGGTATGGTCGATCATATCCAAGGGTTACAAAATCCCATTTATCCACACCCCACATCAACCAAAAGGGCCTCTTCCAGACGTTCCACCCGGTCTGAGAGACCAAGCAGCACTAGAAATTTCAAAGCTGCTTTTAAAAAGAGCCATCCAGCCAGTCCCGGCAGACCAACAAGGATCCAGAATCTGCTCAAAATTCTTTTTGGTACCAAAAAAGACAGGGGACTGGAGACATATTTTGGATCTCAGCAGACTGAACAAATCGGTTCAAAGAACAAAATTCCGGATGGTCACGCTACAGTCCATTCTTCCCTTTCTGGGTCAGGACAATTGGATGTGCTCTATAGACCTTCAGGATGCGTACTACCATAGCAAAATGAACAGGCACTACAGGAGGTTTCTCCGCTTCCAGCTGGGAGCCAGTCACTACCAATTCAGAGCCCTGCCCTTTGGCCTCACCACAGCCCCCAGGGTGTTTACCAAATGCATGGCAGTGGTTGCGGCTCACTTGAGATGTCAAGGATTCCAGGTGTTTCCATATTTGGACAACTGGCTCCTTACTGCCACCACCAGGCATCAGCTTCTTCAAGCCAGGGATTACGCTGTACAAACCTGCAAAGCGCTAGGCATCTCTATAAATTTCGAAAAATCTGCTTTGTCGCCTTGTCAGCATATTACCTTCATAGGCGCCGTGTTAAACACGGTAGAGTTGTCAGCAAAACTTCCTACGCAAAGAGTATGCGACATTCGTAGTCATGTTCAAGTCTTGCTACAAGAGGACAGGGTCCAAGCCAGGTTTGTACTGAAAACGCTTGGTCTGATGGCTGCAACAATCACCTTGCTCCCCCTAGCTCATTTTCATATGCGGATACTACAGTGAATGCTTTTTCCCCAATGGTCCTTTCAGCAGCTTCCCATGTCACACAGGATTCTCATCACTCAGTCTTGCAAACGACACCTATCGTGGTGGATGGACTCACCCCAGGTGCTTCAAGGCAGACCAGTTGTTCTCCCCCCTCCAGTTGCCACCGTGACTACGGACGCCTCCCTGATCGGGTGGGGAGGGGCATTTTCAGGGCAGGACAGTCCAGGGCACATGGCAACCCTTTGAGTGCCACTTGCACGTCATTGTCCTGGAGATGAGAGTGGTCCTGTTGGCTTTGCAGGCTCTCCAGGACTCTCTTCCCACTGGAATGATTGCAATACAGACAGACAATATGTCTGTAGTATGGTACATCAACAAACAGGGTGGAACCAGGTCCTACCCTCTTTGTCGGGAAGCACTCAGACTCTGGCAATGGGCGATCTCTTCTCAGCGTTTTCTGGTAGCAAAACACATTCCCAGGAAGTCCAATGTCATAGCAGACAGGCTGAGCAGGGACATTCTCATGCCCTACGAGTGGTCTCTCAACCAACTAGTAGCGGACCAAATCTTCAGAAAGTGGGGGCAGCCTTGCTGCGACCTTTTCGCAACCCCTCAAAACAGCAAGTGTCAAGACTTCTTCACCCTCTTCCGGGTCTCTCTCCCAGAGATGCTCTAGTCTACGATTGGCCCAGGGGTCTCCTTTATGCTTTGCCCCCCTTTCCCTTAATCACTCTGTTAGTCCAGAAAGCAACTTCCTTGAGATCCAGGATGATCCTCATTGCCCCTTACTGGCCCTGACAAGTCTGGTTTCCGTTCCTACAACATCATCTACTGGAGCAGCCCTGGCATCTGGACCCTGTACCAGACCTTCTGACCCATCAATCGGGCAGGCTGCACCAATCCCTGTCATCTCTCAACCTCACAGTTTGGTTGCTCCACTTCCAACCTTAGCCAGACTTCCCTTAATCTCCCCGTCAGTACGTCAGATTATCCTTGCCTCTCACAAGTCTAACACCAGAAAGACGTATGCAAGTAAATGGAAACGTTTCTCTATTTGTGCAGAAAGGAACCAAGTTGATCCCTTTACTGCCCCTGTCCAAACAGTTCTAGATTTTCTAGCGGAACTCTTTCAAAAAGGTTCCTCTTCAGCCACTATCAAAGTCCAGTTGGCGGCTATTGCAAATTTCCATGTTGGCTTGTCAGAGCCTAGTATTATGTCTCACAAGCTCTGCAAAGCTTTTCTGAAGGGTACCCTATTACTTAGGCCCCCAGTCAAAGACCCTCCTCCACCGTGGGATCTAAATTTGGTACTATCGTCTTTAATTCTACCTCCTTTTGAGCCTGCTGCCTCCTGCTCGTTAAAACTGCTCCCGTGGAAAACACTTTTCTTGGTAGCTATTACCTCAGCCAGATGGGTTTCGGAACTACAAGCACTTTCTGTGCGCCCCCCTTATCTTGTTTTTCACAAAGATAGAGTGGCTCATAGGACAAATCCATCCTTTTTACCTAAGATACTCTCAGAAAAAAATCTGAATCAGACCATAGATCTCCCAGTTTTCTTTCCAAATTACACTGATAGAGCTGAGAGAAAATTACATTGTTTGGATGTCCATAGGCAACTACGTTTCTATCTGGATAGAACCAAGCCAACGAGAAAATCAGACCAACTCTTCTTGTCTTACGCCGAAGGGAAGCAGGGCCTTCTGGTTTCTCAAGTGACCTTATCAAGATGGTTAACCTCTCATCTCTTTGACCTATCAATTGAGGCATAAGGAGCTCCCTACCAAGCCTAGAGCTCATTCAACTAGAGCATTAGCTTCCTCAGCTGCTTTTCAGGCGAGATTGCCTATGGACTCTATTTGTGCAGCGGCCACATGGGCCTCTCCTCATACCTTCATCTCTCATTACAAACTGGATATTGCCTCCAGAAATAGGGCTGATTTTGGTTCCACTGTACTCAAGAGTCTGTTCCATTGAGCCACCCAGGACTAAGGTGCTAGGGACGCTGTCCCATCCAGCAAGAATGAAGGTGAGATTGACAACTTAACATTAAGAAGTTATGTACTTACCATAATGTTCCATGTTAGTTGTCTTCTTCTTGCCTTCTTTCTTGCGTCCCACCCTCCATCCCCCGAGCCTGGAAAGACCTAGAGTATTGGGTGAGTTTTTCCCTTGTCACCAGGATTATACCTTCAGCTACAGCTCTTCCTCCCCTTTGGTACCCCTGGTGATAGGCAGGCTGTAGGGTTTATAATTCTACATAGCTCTTAATTTTATCTTTTTCTAGTGGTGGGACATGTCTGTCCTTAGTGTTAGCTATCAAATGAGATCTGGGTATATTTCGCCTAGCATTATGGGACATAGTATAGCCTCGAGCCGGTAAAAATAGCTCTTGAGCTTTAGTATTCGGCTGAGTCGGAGCCGAGGTTCGGCTCCGAACCCATCCAGCAAGAAAGAAGGCGAGAAGAAGACAACTAACATGGAACGTTATGGTAAGTACATAACTTCTTATTCATTCCTCATTAAATTTGCAGTTTTGTGGCAAATCATTATAGACAGATGTTACTTTTAGTTTGAGTCTTAGGATAATACTGAAAATGCATTCTAATACGTAACTTGTTATTTCTAAGTTTATAACAGCAATAATTAAAAACTGTCCCTGGTTTTGGATCTTTGTCCATCCAACTACTGGAGGAGTTGTTTGAGCTGATATTTCAGTTTGGTGTCATTTAAGAGTTTGTGCATACATGAGTGAACTAACAGAGGGATTGTGGGTGAGGTATTTCATTTTCATGTCATTTAAGAGCTTGTACCTACATACATGGCTGAAGTACTGGAGGGGTCATTGGGAAAAGGTTTCATTTTGGTGTCATTTCAGTGCTTGTGCATACATGGGCAAAATATGGGAGGGGACATTGGGTGAAATGTTTTACTCTGATGTTATTTAAGTGCTTGTGCATACATGGGCAAACTTTTGGAGGGTTCGTTTGAGCTAATATTTCATTTTGATGTCATGTAACTGCTTGTGCATACTAGGGAAAACTACTGGTGTGTTTTTTTGGGGCTAATGTTTCATTTTGGTGTAATTTAAGAGTTGGTGCATACGTGAGCGAACTAATAGAGGGGTTGTGAGTGAAATATTTCATTTTCATGTTATTTAAGTGCTTGTATCTACAT
The DNA here is from genome assembly GCF_019279795.1 of Protopterus annectens. Lineage (NCBI taxonomy): Eukaryota > Metazoa > Chordata > Ceratodontiformes > Protopteridae > Protopterus > Protopterus annectens. Next base: position 1,117,820,480 of record NC_056735.1, read on the forward strand.
GGGAAAACTACTGGAGAAGGTCACTGGAGAAAAGGTTTCATTCTGGTGTCATTTCAGTGCTTGTGCATACATGGGCAAAGCACGGGAGGGGACATTGGGGGAAATGTTTTATTTTTATGTCATTTGAGTGTTTGTGCATACATGGGCAAACAACTGGAGGGTTCATTTGATCTAATGTTTTATTATGATGTCATGTAACTGCTTGTGCATACAAGGGAAAAGTACTGGAGTGGTTGCTTGGGCTAATGTTTCATTTTGGTGCAATTTAGTGCTTGTGCATGCGTAGTACACTGCTAGAGGGATCGTGTGGAAAAGGTTTCATTTTGATGTGTAAGTGCTTGTGCATACACGGGCAATCTACTGGAGGGGCCTTTGGGGGAAATGTTTCATTTTGGTGTCATAACTGCTTGTGCATACATGGTCAGACTACTGGAGGGGTCATTTATTTAAGGGCTTCTGCATACTTTGGAGGGAGAACCTCCCTCTGGGTGGGGAAGAGGACTGAGAATAGTTAAGATCCGAAGTTGAACAATGGTATTACAACAAAAAGTGGCAAAACAAATTTTATTTCTTCACTTTGGAACACACGCACAGTCAAGTGTCAGCTGCCCAGGGTTTGTCTTGAGAATTTATACTGGTGCTTTAAATGTGTATCCCAAGTTTCCATTACTACAATGATGTTTGTTGCCTAATGAAGTTCTAAAATTGCGGGGAAGCATTGTGTTTTTTTGTGAAACACTTGACTGTTTTAACTCATTAACCCTGACTACCTTCTCATGGCACCTCCGTGGTTACACCTGAGCATGCTGTGAGATGATAGTAAGTCCTTGTTGTTAAACCCAATTGCCTTCTCCCAGCGCAGTTAACTTTGCAGTCAGATAGCAACCCCACTGTTGAAAATTAAGTTGAAAAAGTAACTGAACTTTGTCAGGTACCTTGTCAGCTTCATTTTCAGCATGAAGTTACATGGTGTTAGTATTGCAGTTTTCGGAGAAAATTGGCTTGCAAATCAGTCTGTACTTTCCTCTCCATAGCAAGCCAATTTTCTGTGTGGATGGTATTTGGTGCCAGAATAGCACGCTACTCCTTGTTCTTTAAATTATTTTAAATAAGTATTCATATATAACTAAAGTTTTAACATATAATTCTGCATTTAATGATTAGAAAGTTGATGAAAGACTTTATTTTATGGATCTTGAGTTCCGTAAGACTAACAAGCAAGAGCAGGCAAGTGGTGGCGTCCAATCCACGCCACCAGTAGCTTAACACCTCCACCCCTGATGTAGAAATCCTTTGTTGTTGGCTAATAAATAGGGGGTCCAACAGTAAAAATTCCCTTTCCTTTTCTTGCTTGTGCAAAACTTACTGCTGGATCCCTCTATTTATTTTCACTGGACACTTCACCGAATGGGAGTTCTTCTACAGCAGAAAGACCTGCACCGGAGATCTGTCTGTGCTAGCCCCTTCTGCAGACCATTTCACCCAATCCAGAATAAGGTAGGATGGTGCCAGCTTTGCTTCTCTCAATGTCAAATTATTGTTTTAGGCAGACAAAGTATACATAACTGAGCTTGCATGTGTTGTAAGACGGGGTCGGGTAAAGAAAAAAACATGATGCTGTGCTGAAACCGTGCATAATTTTTTTTTTTTTTTTGCATCGGGTTTACTATTAATTTTTTTTTAATGTAAATGCCACCTTGAGCTTCATATTTCAAGTAGGTTGTGATACAAGTGGACCGCCCATAAAATATAGTGTTTTCAACAAGTTGTTTGCTGTTACGTATTTACGTATTGAGGTCTCTGGTATGCCGGATTTGTATGTATCCATTTATTTATTTTTAATTCTTTACCGGGGTGTTGCATTGATTTCAGTGGACCACAGACACCAGTTCATGAAATTAACATTGTTTCAATCTTTGCTGTCAGCCAGAAGTGCTCTTCGTAGCACCGCAATGTGCCCAGTAATAATGACCCCTACAATTTGTATGGAGTTAACATGTATCGGTGATATATTTAAATAGATTGTGTTGTTGTAAGATCCCCTTGCTCCTACTACTATTGGAATGGTCTTTCTTCCACATTGCTGTCATTCTGCCTGCAAATCCTCATATTTTATGAAACAAGTGTTGCAATGATTCGAAGTGCCAGTGCTCAAACCGGAAAGCTCACCGTTCTTGAACGGATCGGACAGCACTAAGTAGTGAATGAGAGGGTTTCCATGCTTGAGAGAAGATTATTTTAATCTTAGGCTGATCAGTGCAGTACGCACACTTAGATGAAAGTGAGTATAAAGCACTCTGGTATTCAGAGGGTCTATATTAGAACATCGAAGTTTCAAAACTTTAAATGTTCTAATATCGACCCCTATTCAGTGAAAGCTGAAAACATCGAACATACAGAACAGCGAAATTTTTCCTAGGGAAAAAATTCACTGTTTCAAAACACATACACACAACACAAGCACACCAAACAAACAGCAATCCACACACATACACCTAAAATCTTACACCTAACCCTACACTAAACTGTACACACACCACTAACTATCCACTTACCTTAACCCAAACCCTAACCCTAAGGTCCGTCACTATCGCACACTCACCTCACCCACGCCTAACCCTAACTCACCTACCCCACCCTAACCCTCACATCCACACAATTGCACACTTACCTGACCTGCGCCCTAACCCTAACTCACCTAACCCGCCCTAACCCTCACGTCCACACAATCGCACACATACCTAACCCGCGCCCTAACCCTAACTCACCTAACCTGCCCTAACCCTCACGTCTACACAATCGCACACATACCTAACCCACACCCTAACCCTAACTAACCTAACCCACACTCAATCACACAATTACCTGAACCAGACCTGTAACTTTCCACCACAGCGCTGAAAATACTGAAGCAACAGAAATGGACAACCAAATTCTTTCCCTAGGAAAAAAATCGGTTTTCTGTTGCTTTGATATTTTCAGCTTTTGCTGAATAGGGGTCGATATTAGAACATTCAAAGTTTTGAAACTTTGATGTTCTAATATAGACCCTATTCAGACTAGCACCTGTTACGCCCTTTCCACTGTCCTGATCTACAGTCCTATCTCTACAGTGGTCTCATGCTAACGTTTCTACCTGGCAGACTATTCCCAGAGTCCCTTTTCCAAAATCTACAGTCTTTCACTTCTTGTCCCTAACCAAAAGCTGCCATTTAGCTGGCCACTCTTATTGCCATACAAAAGCCATTCTGTAACAGGAAAAGTAGTAGAAAAACAAGGTGCAGTAGTGTGTTTCGGCATTTGTTTTTTTTTTTATGATAATGTTAAGCACAATGTGATAAAGGGACGGTAAGCCATTTCAGCCTACAAGCAGGTCTAATTGATGGGACATTCATAGGAGAAGGGAATTACAGGAATGAAGTATTGAGTACTGAGGTTTTTTCCAGTTTATGTAAGTATATAAGATAGTTTTATTTATAGTTTATAAGGAAGTGATTCGCATTTTAGTCATAGCCTGGTTACAGTAATGTAGAACATGTGAGACAATTACACGAATGAGAAAATTAGCAGGAACAGTACGATGCTGACTTAAAGCAATACTTAGGTATGCAATATTGTTCAACAGGACTTAGCTTTTTTTTGGAAAAGAATCTTGAGTTGTGGTGAAGTCAGACAGTATATATTCATCATAGTTTCATTGCAGATTCTATACAGTGCTGTAGTCAAAAATATCATTGCAGCTAATTATACACATGATACTTTCTAGTGGAGATTTTATTACAAACATTTTAAGCGACATACTACAAATGCTTACATCACAGAAATAACTGTATATGCTTATGTAAAGGATAAGGGGTTATTTGATGGGATGGACGGGTAAAGGCACCACAGGGAAGATGTCAAGTGTCTGAGAAATGGATGAGGCCCATGTGATTTTCCATCCTGAAGCAATCTAGGAAGGAGTTATAACAACATTGTCCAGTAAAAAAATCAGCAATGTAGAAAATGCTGCAGGGCTTGTGCAATGAGGCATAATGTTTGAAAGTGCTACTAGTCGGTAACATCTGTAAATCAGGAAGTAAAGTACTAATAAATATAATGACTATAGCTTTGCTCTTTGCACTGTTCTGATCAAAGCATGGTGAAAACTACTCCAGAGTTCTACCTATCTGTCTCCATCTGTACAAACCCCATCAGTGTAACGTCTGCATCATCTATTTCTGCTTTATTTCCACAAGGTTGCTGGATGAGAGTGGTAATGTTAACCTGTCAGAAAACATTGTTAGATGAGAGGTTTCCTAGCAACATACAGCTTTACTGTGTGTACTTTCTACCAGTACTGCCACAGTGTATATTTAGAGAGACAATGAATAGGCTAGATGACTTTCAAGATGAGGTGACTATCTATACCAGAGGTTGGAGCATAGTAAAGGGAAGGGCAAGATGGTCCAAGAGTAGTTCAAATTCCCATGATAGTGAACTATATGGTGAATTATGCAAAATACTGTGAATGTGAGTGATTTTTTTTCCCCAAGAGCACATGGGGCCTTTCATCCTATCATTCAAGGAATATATAGGTTAAGGCCTAATAGTGACAAACTGTATATGAATCCTTATTTGTTCACCAATGGTATGTAATTCCCAGGCCCACTGTCCAGAAGAGCTGTCATACAGGTAGACATTGTGTTTGCTTGTGCCTTCACTGCCATCTTGGCTATGAGGGTGTTTTTTTATTGGAGGTGTGCCCAAATCTATCACCACTGATTTGGTGCTTAGGGTTTTGTTAACAATAACCCAGAGGGACATCACCCTTGCAGAAAGGGATGATGATGCATTTCTTTGCATTGAGTTTAAGTCCACTTTGGCACCAATTATTGGTTAACAGAAGTCCTTCTTGTAGAATACTGACATTATTTGGTGACTCAGTGACTGCATACAGTTTGTATACATCGGCAAACTTTGTCAGTCACAGACCTTTTTGTTTTTGCCTGTACTTCTGAGAAGTAGATTCCAAACAACAGTGGCCCTACCACTGATCCCTGTGGCACACTACTGGTAATGGGTCTTCTGAAGTTGGTGGAATCCCCAATTTTGGCTGTGTATTCTCTGTCTGTAAGCCAGTTTGCAGCCTACCTGACAATATGTGTGTTGATCCCCAACGGGGTGAGTTTTTCAATGATGCCTGAGTGGGGGATTGTGTCAAAGGCCTTGGCTAAAGCCAGGTAGGCCGTATGTACAGATTTGCCTTTGTCCAGGGCTCTGGTGACCTTCTCAAAAAAGTTCACCAGGTTCAACAGGCACAATCTCCATTTAACAAAATCAGACTGGGTCAGGTCAAGCATTTGAAGGTCTCCTATACCAATTTCAGCATCACACTTGGCTTTGCAGCAAATGTTTCATTTTAGTGGTTGCGTATACTCGGATATACTGCTGAAGGGGTCAATGGGGGCAATGTGTCATTTTTGGTTCATGGGCATACTTGGAAGGGCTGCTGAAGGGGTTGTTGATGGAAATGCTGCATTTTGGTGCTTCTGCATACTTAGACTGCTGAAGGGGTAATTGGTGGGAATGGTTAATGTTGGAGTCAGTAAAGTGTTTGTGCATACATTGTCTTGATTTTTTCCGCATGTTTTTGGTCCGTCTGTCATAAAATAGTAGTTATATTAGTACCAGTTTAACCAGGGGTGTTAAGGGTACAGAGTGCTTTCAGATAGCTATATTAGTACCAGTCCAGGGGTGGTGCAGGTTCACAGTCGCATTCACATACCTATATTAGTATCAGTCAGCGGTGGTGCAGGTACAGAGTCACATGCATATAGATATATGACAGTAACAGGATTTTCAGTAGCATGCATTTTCTGAAGGATATGAAGTCTAAAACTCAAATGTCTGTCATTATATAATGAGTCTAAGTTTTACTGATCTGCATGAAGAACACAATTGTTATGTTGTGGTTGTTTTAGCTGCCTCCGTTGGTGGATGTATAGTGTTTGTGGGCTGATTCCACTTATTTGCATTGCATGGAGCCCGGTACAATCCATTTGTTCTAAGCATAAATCACACAATCATTTCTTCTTTCTTCCTCTCTAGTACTCCAGTTACATTCCTCCTTTCCACCCTGCCCTTCACATATCCAGAAGAAGTGCACAGGACTAGAATCACTTTCTCTCCAAAATAAAAGCTTATTCTTCTATAATTTGACCTGCTTATGCTGTTTCATTTATATGCTGGTGTTTCAGATACAAAATAATAGTCCTATGCAACTGGTAATGGAATCTTAGAAAATATTTTTGCAGTGAAATCTCAGGATGAGCCATTTTTACTTCTGTCTTGATTTTGTGTATGTATACAATGAGTGCTTGGAACATTTTTTTGCTTTTAATGTTCAAGCAGTTGGAGTTCACCATAGTCACCACAGAGTCTGTGATCCTTGTTGCTACTGACATTTCATATTGCCATTTCATTATTGCTTTTGGAAGTGAAAGACACATGACAATGTTTTCATTTACTTGATCACAGCATTTTGTGATGTAGATAAAGAATTTTAATACGAGTCATTCCTCATTGTTTGGTATTTTGCTAACATATACGTGGGAGGAAGGGCTCATTAGTAAGTGTTATACTATTTTTACTAGGTGTTGTACTATTTTTACTGAATGACTATGGTCTTCTCCTAACAGGTGATAATGACTCTGTTACATAACAGCTGCAGAAGGTAATATAATGAATCCCTACTCAACAGGTTATGTGCAGCAGTTATCACCTTTGTCTGAGCATGCCTAACTTTGAGGTAATGAAATGCAGGTCATTACCACATTAACAATAAGTGCAGTTACAATATAGCACTGAGTCATTAGCATTTTCAGGTAAAACTCCCAGCAGCTGTCACTGTTATTCACACAAGTAGATGTCATTATCACATTGATGTATGCACAAGCCAGTTTTGGGTTTTTGCCTTGGAACATGGAGACTCTTCAGCTCAGTCCCATAGTGCTACTGTCCTAGGTTAGCATGGCATCAGGGGTGCCACTGTGATGCAATTTTTCCCTCAGGCAAAGGACACATGCAAAAAGACAAAGCCTGGGTCAGTGTTGGTCTTTTGACATGTTGTCTTGGTGTAGCTGTCCACTCAGTCTCCCTCCTTTCATTACTAATGTATGTAGGTCAGGGCAAGACCCTTTACATTAACTCTCCCCTTTGAGTCCTTATGGCCATTGCCAAAAGGACACATTTAAATGGAAAAGGAAGAGGTAAGGCATAGTGCGGGCATTGCATGCAATCGGGAATTATTGCTGCTACCAGTAGTCTGAGTGGGTAGCCAGCACAGGTATGGGACACTTCAGACACCTATGAGCTGGGGCCCCATGCCTGTCCTAGGAATATTAGTGGAGTGGTGGTCCTTACCCTGCTTTTTCTCTTAGGTTCATAGGTAAATATTAGGCTATCAGCCTGAGGGCATCTATAAGCCTAGCCAGAATGTGTTGGCTTTCGCCGCCCCCTTAGATTAGCTCCCTGTGCCTCTGTCCAGCAGAGTCACTGCAGTGATCCCTGGGATAAATTTTCTGTTTCCTATCCACTCATCAAGGTTTTTCTTGAAGAGTGTTAGCGAAGGGCTCTGCCTAATGTAGATTGGAATCCTGTTCCAGAGCATGGGGAGTCTCTGGGACAGGAATCTATCCCTCCAGCACATCCTATTTATCATTGTGGTGAGGTTTAGATCCCTAGAGCATGTGGCTCTTGGGGATTTGTTTTTTTTTTTTTTAGGTGGAGCATGTCCATCAATTCTGGGTTGGACATGGCCTTGTTTGTCAGGCAGAGATCACCTCTGAGTAAGCGGTATGCAACTGACTACAGCTGGAGTTTGTTCAGTCGGGCTGCATAGGGCATCTGTTTGAGGCCAGTAATCCTCTTGGTGAGGTACTTCTGTGGTCTTTCCAGCTGTTGCAGGTGTCTTGTAAGGTACATCCCAAATGGGGAGTTGTACTCCATGACGGGTCTGATGAGTGATGAGTAGAGGGGCACAATAACCTTTTTTGTTCTAGATGTGAACCCTTTTGTGATTAGGTGGGCCACATAGAAGGATTCTCTAACCACCTTGACAATATGATTTTCAAAGGAGAGATTACTATCTACTTGGGTCCCCAGATCCCTTATTACATTTTCTGTATTTAGGGTACTACCACATATGTGGTAGTTCGCGGGTACTTTGTTTTTTCCAAAGGGGAAGACTATGCACTTTTTGGCATTTAGCTTGAGGCCATGATTTTGACACCAGGTATCTGTCTTAGTGAGACCCTTTTGGAGGATGTCTGTATCAGCCGGAGAGTCAATTATGGCCCCCAGTTTGCGATCGTCTGCAAACCTGGTCAGCCATAGTCCTCCTGTGCTTGCCTGTACCTCCAAGAAGTACATACCAAACAGTAGGGGTCCCAGAAATGAGCCCTGTGGGATGTCACTTGTAACCAGTTTAGATTCGGACCTAGAGCCTGCAACTCTCACTGTGTGGGTTCTATCTGTGAGCCAACTGGCAACCCAGCTCGTGACGTAGGGGTTTATGTACAGGCTGGTGAGCTTGTCTATAATACCAGAATGGGGAGTGGTGTTAAAAGCCTTTGCGAGGTCTAGGTAGGCTGTGTGGACCTCCTTTCCCTCATCTAAAGCCTTGGTAACTGTCTCAAAGAAGTCCACCATGTTTAGGAGGCATGATCTGCCTTTAACAAAGCCAAACTGGGTAGGGTCCAATGTTTGGAGGTTCCCAATGTCTCTGTTAATGAGTTCCATGATGATGCGCTCCATAGCCTTGCAGACCAGGCTAGTCAGGTTTATAGGGCGATAGTTCCCGGGGTCCGTTGTGGCTCTATCTTTGTGGAGCGGGATAACTGTTGCTGTGTGCCACTCTATGGGTATGAACCTGTAGAGAGGCTGAGTTTGAACAGTGTGTTTAGGTGAGGGGTTAGTTCATTTTGGAGCTCGTGTAAGACACGGCGTGGGACACCGTCTGGTCCCATTGAAGCTGTGTTTTTGGCTTTGGATAGGGCTGTTTTAACCTGTGTGTCAGTGATTGCCAGGGCTCTACATTCTTCTGGTATGGTTATGGGCCCTTTAGGGGGTGAGAGGGGGGGTGAAGTTTGCACTAACCCTGTCTGCCAAAATGTTGGCAATATCAGTCGGTTCAGTGTATTTTGTGCCATTCTGCACTAACTCAGAGTAGATCTGAGAGTTTCCACTTAGGTTCTTGATATAGCTAAAGAACACTTTGTGGTTATCTTTGGAGTCCTTGGCAATTTTTCTTTCGAAGCTAGCCTTGGATGATTTTATGAGGGATCATTGTTTCTTGCTGATACTGATCCAGGGATGTCTTTCCCTCTTGGGATTTTACTCTTTTCTGTACTAGTTTCCTCCTTCTGTTGTATAGCTTATTTATGACAGGGGTCTACCAGACTGGTTTCCTTTTCTTGGAGGAGTGAGTCTTGGTTTTGCTTGGGATAGCACAATCCATGCATTCTTTCAGGTGCTCATAGAGTGCCTTTGTAAGGAGTTCAGCAGCTTGGACAGTGTTGTCCTTTAGCATGGGGGCTGGGAACCTTTCCACCTCGTTCTTAAGTAACTTGAAGTTTGCTTTTGAAAGTTTTTCATGGTGGTTTTCTTGATTGGGGGTGGGGGGGGCAGAATGTGGATATCCAGAGTGATTAGTCTATGGTCTGATCTAACCAGCGAGGAGTTGACCTCCGGTGTAGAACACCGGTCGCCCATGTTGGTGATGACCAGGTCCAATATGTTGCCACCTCTGGTGGGGATGTTGACCAGCTGTTCCAGGGTATTTGAGTTTATAAATTCTAGGAAGTATTGGGCAAGGGAGTTAGTACTTAAGTAGTTCTCCCAGTTAATATTTGGGTAGTTGAAATAACCCAATATTAGGGTGTTTGGTAGGACCTTCATATTTTCCAGTGTCTCCAGAAATGCGGAATGGGTGTCCTGGGTCATGGTGGGTGATCTGTAGCAAGCTACAATTTGAATTGCAGTTTTGCCCATTGTTAGTTGCACATGAATGATCTCTGAGGCAGTGTGCTGTGCCACTATCCTGGAGGTGTGGGGTATCCTTGATGAATATGGATACACCCCCGCCTTTTGTGTTTCGGTCCGGGTTCTGTGACCAAAATGTATGGTATGAGTTATAGCCTGGTAGTGCTGGGGTGCTCTCCGGAGCCTTAAACCAATTTTCTGTTACTGCACAGATATCAATGTTCTCCATACTGAGGAGTGCCTCGAGTGCATGCATTTTGAGGTTTAGACGTCTGGCATTGAGTACCATTACCCTCAGTTTTTGGTTACTTGTGCTATTTATGGTGGTGGGTTTGTCTTTTGAGCCTTGCCTAAAAAAGGCACTATGGGGCGGTAAAAGCCTTGGCCGGTATTCAAAAGCATATGGGTGACAGGTGCAAGCCATCTCTTGTGAAGCAACATGGCTTGTCAAGCATGTCATCCCAGGTGGACAGATACTGGATCCCCTTTGAATGACACCAGAAACGTAGCTTTACATGTGCACTTTCTGTGCCCCCTTGTCAGTCATTGTGTGTAATTTGTTGTTTTCAAGAGTGGTAGGTATGTACTTCTGCAGTGTCATCCCTGGTGGACAGATACTGGATCCCCTTTGAATGACACCAGAAACGTAGCTTTACATGTGCAATTTCTGTGCCCCCTTGTCAGTCATTGTGTGTAATTTGTTGTTTTCAAGGGTGGTAGGTATGTACTTCTGTAGTGTCATCACCACTTATGTACCTTATGAAAATAATAATGCCCCTGCAGATAGGAGTGAAGATTTGGATCCACTAACCATGTAATGCATATGATATACATAAATATGTAGTCTTCCAATACATCTCTCAAACATCAGTAGTAATCTGCTTGTATTTTCTTTCCTCTGCAGGTTTGTCCACCTTCTAACACTGACGTGGCTTCACGAGCAGGAGAACGACAAGTGAGAGTGTGGGTATGTGGCCATTCCTACATTCACTGGGCTGCCAGTCATGCCTCCATAAGTGAAAACCACTACAACTTGAGCTTCCCCACATCTAGTGTGAAGGTATATTGGATTGCGAGAAGTGGTATGCATTGGAGCGGAGTACTGCATTTGTTGGAAGAGAAGTATTCCATCTACCCTGAGCCTGACATTCTTGTGCTGCACATTGGAGGGAATGATGTTATCAGTCACCCACTCGGAAGGCTACGGTTTCAAATCAGAGCAATTTTTGAACACCTGCAGTCGTGGTGGTCACATTGTCATTTTGTGTGGTCTGACATAATTCCTTGCCAGATATGGAAAACAGCAAACAGTCAACAGGCAGCGCACAAGGCCAGACATTTACACAATGGGTTCATGCATGACTTGATGCACATGGTCAGTGGATCTACAATCTGCCATGACAGCATCACCACAGAAGATGTTCACCTTTTCAGAAGGGATGGCATTCACCTAACTGAGGAGGGCAATGTTTTGTTCCTGACTGACTTCCACAATGGAGTGAGGAGAGCTATACATGAGAAATTGGTAAAAGGCAGCTTGTGAGAAGAATGAAAACACCCATGACCAAGTAGGACCACTATGGTAAGTAAAACTCTATTGTAATATTTATGAACACTGTTGTCACTACTTACAATACAGGAAAAGATGTGCTAGGGAACTTGTATACATGCTGAGTAACACTTCATTTTCAGACTGTAAAAGAACTATCTGTATGCTGTGCACAGGTACAAATAACCATTTGCTTATGAATTGTGTTGTGTAAAATGTGATATTTTTCTGAGTTTGGCAAATAACTGTGGTAGGGAGCTGGTTAAGATGCTGAGAAAGAACAACTGTTTCAGGAGAGTGCTACCACGTACAATCAAATATGTCAGTAACCATCCTGCAATACTTTTTTTTCTTCTGCTTTTATCAGTCATGTGTAGAGTTTAGATGACAGGAAGGGCCTAGTAATACAGAACTTGATCCCTAAGGTCCATTGCTGAATGGGCACATGTAAAGAGAAAAGGCATAGGTAAGGCATACCGCTGACACTGATGGAGGTCATGAGACTGTAGTGGTATCAGCTGTCTGAGAGGGTAGCTAGCATAGGTATAGGACAGATCAGATGGCCTTGCATGCCACTGAAGTCCCATGCCTGTCCTGGGTTCATTAGTGGAGTGGCGGTCCTTGCCTTGCTTTTTCTCTTTACATGTACCCATTCAGCAGTATGTTGGCTATACAAAGAATGTATATATTTACAATGATATGTGTCTACATGGTAAAACAACTGGGTCTGAATGCTGTACACATGTACAGATATCAGTTTGTTTAAGACTCAGGTTATGGAAATTATGATTTTCTTTTCATATTTTGGTAAATAACTTTGCTAGGTAGCCTGTAATTGTGCCAAGTCATACCTCATTTTGAAGACAGTGTTAGTCCTTACAACATGATAAAAGAACTGTCTGTATACTGTACACATGTACAGCTATCAATTTGTAGGAGTTAGGTTATGAAAATTATGATATGTTTTCATATTTTAGTGAATGACTTAGCTAAGTAAAGATGTCAACGTGCTAAGTAATACCTCATTTTGAAGACAGTATTAATAGTTACAACATGGTAAAAGAACTGTGTATGTATGCTGTGCACATGTACAGATATCAAAGTTTGTTTAGGACTTAGGTTATGGAAATTATGATTTTCTTTTCATATTTTGGTAAATAACTTTGCAAGAGAACATGTCATTGTGGCAAGTAATGCCTCATTTTGAAGACAGTATTAATAATTACAACATGGTAAAAGAACTGTGTCTGTATGCTGTACACATGTACAGATATCAAAGTTTGTTTAGGACTTAGGTTATGGAAATTATGATGTTTTGGTAAATAACTTTGCAAGGGAACATGTCAGTGTGCCAAGTAATACCTCATTTTGAAGACAGTGTTACTCCTTACAACATGATAAAAGAACTGTGTCAATGTTTGTTTAGTCTTGTAAGATTATGAAAATTATACATTTCCAATACTTCTCATTATGACGCCCATATCTTTGCAAGGGAGCATGGTGATGACACAAATTATGCATTGTTTTGAAGCTGACATTGAGCCACACAACTTGTACACTGATATGTAGCCTCTGAATGTGGTGATGACTTATTATGCTTTGTGTATTTATCAATTATGAGAAATATTATATTAATCATATTTCTGTGAATATCTCCATCACACAGTAATGGTTAAGGTATCATTTTAAAGCTGACATTCATACAAACAAATTAAATACAAATTCTATGGGTCTACATGGTACATTGACCAAGATATTGTGCTTTGCTTTTCCAAAAAGGTAATAAATATGCACACTATCAGCACTGTTTGCCAGATATTTAATAATGAGTTTGATACGCACTATCAACATTTATACTGTTGGAAAGGTCAGTGTCTGCTGAACAACTTTTGCATTTACATTTTTAGTCAAGCTCTTAAAAGAGTTAAAGAGTTATGAACATTTGTTTTCTGTATGGTATTACAAATGGATTTTCTGAAAATGAGCTCAGGC
>NC_056735.1:1118206020-1118236020 GCF_019279795.1 Protopterus annectens
CCACCCTACAAAGGGGTAGGGCAATCCTGGTTCTGGCTTAACTGCCAGTTTCAGTATGACCGTTTATTGTTTTTAGCTTTCCCTATGCATTTTGAGCATGTTTCTGCATAGAGAAAAAATACGTGTGGAAAGTTGTTTTTCTCCAAGAGGGAAACAGCTAAGAGGCTGAAACCCTGCAGGTGTGTAGGGTACAATCCCCCCTACAAACGGGTAGGGGAATCCTGGTTCTGGCTTAACTGCCAGTTTCAGTATGACCGTTTATTGTTTTTAGCTTTCTTTCTGCATTTCAAGCATGTTTTTGCATAGAGAAAAAATACCTATGGAAAGTTGTTTTTCTCCAAGAGGGAAAAAGCTAGGAGGCTGAAACTCTGCAGGTGTGTAGGGTACAATCCACCCTACAAAGGGGTAGGGCAATCCTGGTTCTGGCTTAACTGCCAGTTTCCAAATGACCGTTTATTGTTTTTAGCTTTCCCTATGCATTTCAAGCATGTTTTTGCATAGAGAAAAATACCTATGGAAAGTTGTTTTTCTCCAAGAGGGAAAAAGCTAGGAGGCTGAAACTCTGCAGGTGTGTAGGGTACAATCCACCCTACAAAGGGGTAGGGCAATCCTGGTTCTGGCTTAACTGCCAGTTTCAGTATGACCGTTTATTGTTTTAGCTTTCCCTATGCATTTCAAGCATGTTTCTGCATAGAGAAAAAATACCTGTGGAAAGTTGTTTTTCTCCAAGAGGGAAAAAGCTAGGAGGCTGAAACTCTGCAGGTGTGTAGGGTACAATCCACCCTACAAAGGGGTAGGGCAATCCTGGTTCTGGCTTAACTGGCAGTTTCAGTATGACCGTTTATTGTTTTTAGCTTTCTTTTTGCATTTCAAGCATATTTCTGCATAGAGAAAAAATACCTATGGAAAGTTGTTTTTCTCCAAGAGGGAAAAAGCTAGGAGGCTGAAACTCTGCAGGTGTGTAGGGTACAATCCACCCTACAAAGGGGTAGGGCAATCCTGGTTCTGGCTTAACTGCCAGTTTCAGTATGACCGTTTATTGTTTTAGCTTTCCTATGCATTTCAAGCATGTTTCTGCATAGAGAAAAAATACCTGTGGAAAGTTGTTTTTCTCCAAGAGGGAAAAAGCTAGGAGGCTGAAACTCTGCAGGTGTGTAGGGTACAATCCACCCTACAAAGGGGTAGGGCAATCCTGGTTCTGGCTTAACTGCCAGTTTCAGTATGACCGTTTATTGTTTTTAGCTTTCCCTATGCATTTCAAGCATGTTTCTGCATAGAGAAAAATACCTGTGGAAAGTTGTTTTTCTCCAAGAGGGAAAAAGCTAGGAGGCTGAAACTCTGCAGGTGTGTAGGGTACAATCCACCCTACAAAGGGGTAGGGCAATCCTGGTTCTGGCTTAACTGCCAGTTTCCAAATGACCGTTTATTGTTTTTAGCTTTCCCTATGCATTTCAAGCATGTTTTTCATAGAGAAATAATAGCTATGGAAAGTTGTTTTTCTCCAAGAGGGAAAAAGCTAGGAGGCTGAAACTCTGCAGGTGTGTAGGGTACAATCCACCCTACAAAGGGGTAGGGCAATCCTGGTTCTGGCTTAACTGCCAGTTTCAGTATGACCGTTTATTGTTTTTAGCTTTCCCTATGCATTTCAAGCATGTTTCTGCATAGAGAAAAAATACCTATGGAAAGTTGTTTTTCTCCAAGAGGGAAAAAGCTAGGAGGCTGAAACTCTGCAGGTGTGTAGGGTACAATCCACCCTACAAAGGGTAGGGCAATCCTGGTTCTGGCTTAACTGCCAGTTTCAGTATGACCGTTTATTGTTTTTAGCTTTCTTTTTGCATTTCAAGCATGTTTCTGCATAGAGAAAAAATACCTATGGAAAGTTGTTTTTCTCCAAGAGGGAAAAAGCTAGGAGGCTGAAACTCTGCAGGTGTGTAGGGTACAATCCACCCTACAAAGGGGTAGGGCAATCCTGGTTCTGGCTTAACTGCCAGTTTCAGTATGACCGTTTATTGTTTTAGCTTTCCCTATGCATTTCAAGCATGTTTCTGCATAGAGAAAAAATACCTGTGGAAAGTTGTTTTTCTCCAAGAGGGAAAAAGCTAGGAGGCTGAAACTCTGCAGGTGTGTAGGGTACAATCCACCCTACAAAGGGGTAGGGCAATCCTGGTTCTGGCTTAACTGCCAGTTTCCAAATGACCGTTTATTGTTTTAGCTTTCCCTATGCATTTCAAGCATGTTTTTGCATAGAGAAAAAATACCTATGGAAAGTTGTTTTTCTCCAAGAGGGAAAAAGCTAGGAGGCTGAAACTCTGCAGGTGTGTAGGGTACAATCCACCCTACAAAGGGGTAGGGCAATCCTGGTTCTGGCTTAACTGCCAGTTTCAGTATGACCGTTTATTGTTTTTAGCTTTCCCTATGCATTTCAAGCATGTTTCTGCATAGAGAAAAAATACCTATGGAAAGTTGTTTTTCTCCAAGAGGGAAAAAGCTAGGAGGCTGAAACTCTGCAGGTGTGTAGGGTACAATCCACCCAACAAAGGGGTAGGGCAATCCTGGGTCTGGCTTAACTGGCAGTTTCAGTATGACCGTTTATTGTTTTTAGCTTTCTTTTTGCATTTCAAGCATATTTCTGCATAGAGGAAAAATACCTATGGAAAGTTGTTTTTTTCCGAGAGGGAAAAAGCTAGGAGGCTGAAACTCTGCAGGTGTGTTGGGTACAATCCCCCCTACAAAGGGGTAGGGCAATCCTGGTTCTGGCTTAACTACCAGTTTCAGTATGACCGTTTATTGTTTTTAGCTTTCCCTATGCATTTCAAGCATGTTTCTGCATAGAGAAAAAATACGTGTGGAAAGTTGTTTTTCTCCAAGAGGGAAACAGCTAGGAGGCTGAAACTCTGCAGGTGTGTAGGGTACAATCCACCCTACAAAGGGGTAGGGCAATCCTGGGTCTGGGTCAACTGCTAATCTCAGTATGACCGTTTATTGTTTTTAGCTTTCACTATGCATTTCAAGCATGTTTCTGCATAGAGAAAAAATACCTATGGAAAGTTGTTTTTCTCCAAGAGGGAAAAAGCTAGGAGGCTGAAACTCTGCAGGTGTGTAGGGTACAATCCACCCTACAAAGGGGTAGGGCAGTCCTGGTTCTGGCTTAACTGCCAGTTTCCAAATGACCGTTTATTGTTTTTAGCTTTCCCTATGCATTTCAAGCATGTTTTTGCATAGAGAAAAATACCTATGGAAAGTTGTTTTTCTCCAAGAGGGAAAAAGCTAGGAGGCTGAAACTCTGCAGGTGTGTAGGGTACAATCCACCCTACAAAGGGGTAGGGCAATCCTGGTTCTGGCTTAACTGCCAGTTTCAGTATGACCGTTTATTGTTTTTAGCTTTCCTTTGCATTTCAAGCATGTTTCTGCATAGAGAAAAAATACCTATGGAAAGTTGTTTTTCTCCAAGAGGGAAAAAGCTAGGAGGCTGAAACTCTGCAGGTGTGTAGGGTACAATCCACCCTACAAAGGGGTAGGGCAATCCTGGTTCTGGCTTAACTGCCAGTTTCAGTATGACCGTTTATTGTTTTAGCTTTCCCTATGCATTTCAAGCATGTTTTTGCATAGAGAAAAATACCTATGGAAACTTGATTTTCTCCAAGAGGGAAAAAGCTAGGAGGCTGAAACTCTGCAGGTGTGTAGGGTACAATCCACCCTACAAAGGGGTAGGGCAATCCTGGGTCTGGCTTAACTGGCAGTTTCAGTATGACCGTTTATTGTTTTTAGCTTTCTTTTTGCATTGCAAGCATATTTCTGCATAGAGAAAAAATACCTATGGAAAGTTGTTTTTCTCCAAGAGGGAAAAAGCTAGGAGGCTGAAACTCTGCAGGTGTGCAGGGTACAATCCACCCTATAAAGGGGTAGGGCAATCCTGGTTCTGGCTTAACTGCCAGTTTCAGTATGACCGTTTATTGTTTTTAGCTTTCCCTATGCATTTCAAGCATGTTTCTGCATAGAGAAAAATACCTATTGAAAGTTGTTTTTCTCCAAGAGGGAAAAAGCTAGGAGGCTGAAACTCTGCAGGTGTGTAGGGTACAATCCACCCTACAAAGGGGTAGGGCAATCCTGGTTCTGGCTTAACTGCCAGTTTCAGTATGACCGTTTATTGTTTTTAGCTTTCCCTATGCATTTCAAGCATGTTTCTGCATAGAGAAAAAATACCTGTGGAAAGTTGTTTTTCTCCAAGAGGGAAAAAGCTAGGAGGCTGAAACTCTGCAGGTGTGTAGGGTACAATCCACCCTACAAAGGGGTAGGGCAACCCTGGGTCTGGCTCAACTGCCAATCTCAGTATGACTGTTTATTGTTTTTAGCTTTCCCTATGCATTTCAAGCATGTTTCTGCATAGAGAAAAAATACCTGTGGAAAGTTGTTTTTCTCCAAGAGGGAAAAAGCTAGGAGGCTGAAACTCTGCAGGTGTGTAGGGTACAATCCACCCTACAAAGGGGTAGGGCAATCCTGGTTCTGGCTTAACTGCCAGTTTCCAAATGACCGTTTATTGTTTTAGCTTTCCCTATGCATTTCAAGCATGTTTTTGCATAGAGAAAAATACCTATGGAAAGTTGTTTTTCTCCAAGAGGGAAAAAGCTAGGAGGCTGAAACTCTGCAGGTGTGTAGGGTACAATCCACCCTACAAAGGGGTAGGGCAATCCTGGTTCTGGCTTAACTGCCAGTTTCAGTATGACCGTTTATTGTTTTAGCTTTCCCTATGCATTTCAAGCATGTTTCTGCATAGAGAAAAATACCTGTGGAAAGTTGTTTTTCTCCAAGAGGGAAAAAGCTAGGAGGCTGAAACTCTGCAGGTGTGTAGGGTACAATCCACCCTACAAAGGGGTAGGGCAATCCTGGGTCTGGCTTAACTGGCAGTTTCAGTATGACCGTTTATTGTTTTAGCTTTCTTTTTGCATTTCAAGCATATTTCTGCATAGAGAAAAAATACCTGTGGAAAGTTGTTTATCTCCAAGAGGGAAAAAGCTAGGAGGCTGAAACTCTGCAGGTGTGTAGGGTACAATCCACCCTACAAAGGGTTAGGGCAATCCTGGTTCTTGCTTAACTGCCAGTTTCAGTATGACCGTTTATTGTTTTTAGCTTTCCCTAAATAGCTCTATGTCTGGGCATCCCCATTTCCTTGTTATCATGCTGAAGACTTGTGGATCTGGGTGCCACTCATGGGAATCCATGAGGTTTCTGCTTAGTTCATCTTCCAGAGTATTTTCCATTCCTGGCAGGAATTGTGCCTGCAGATGTACTTGGTAAGTCAAAGCTGTGTCCCACAAAGTCATGGCTAGTCTGCAAAGGGGGTAAGAATGTGTGTCCCACTGCTTGTTTATATACCATATGACCGTGGTGTTGTCCGTCTTTATAAGTAGTTGTCCCGGATGAAGTAGGTCCTTGAAGGCTGTCAGGGCATTTTGAACAGCTAGCATCTCTTTTTGATTGATATGTAGATGCATTTGGTTTGAGGACCATGTGCCCTGAATGCATCTTCCTGCCATGTGGGCCCCCCAGGCATAATCTGATGCATCTGTTGTTAGTGTCTGCCTGACTGGGGGTAATGTGAATGGCTGTCCCTTGTTGTGGTGATAAGCCTTCGCCCATCATCGAAACTCCTGTTGCAGGCAGGGAATGAGAGTAATCATTGTTTCCAGGCTGTGGCAATGTTGAGTCCAAACACTTTTTAGGTACCATTGAAGTTTCCTCATTTGCAGTCTTGCATATGGAATTAGTAGGATGCAGGATGCCATGAAGCCCAAAGCCTGCAGAATTTTTCTTGCAGATAACTGGGCCTTTGTTGCCAACATTTTGAAATAGGTAGTCAGTTGCCTTTGTTTGTCTGGCGTGAGATAAGCCATCTGGGCAGTTGTATTTAAGCTTGCACCCAGGAATATTATCTCTTGAGAGGGTACTAGTTTTGATTTCTTTTCGTTGACTGTGTACCCTAGGCCTGTTAGACGTCTTTTCACAAACGCCAGATGCTGTAGAAGAATGTCCTTGTTCTCTGCTTGAATTAGACAGTCATCCAAGTAAGGATATATTTGTATTCCTCTTTGTCTGCAGAATGCAATTACTGGTGCCAGGCACTTTGTAAAGACCCTGAGTGCAGTAGATAAGCCAAAGGGCAGTGCAGAGAATTGGTAATGCATTGAGCCAGCCTTGAATCTGAGGTATCTTCTGCATGATTGTCTGATTGGGACAGGCAGGTATGCCTCTTTTAGGTCTAAAGTCACAAGCCAAGCTTTCTTGCCCAGCATGGGCAGAATCTGCTGCAAAGTCAACATTTTGAATTTTGGTATATCCAGGAATGTGTTCAGAATGGACAGGTCCGGTATTGGCCCCCAGGTCTTGTCCTTTCTGGGTACTAAGAACAGTCTTGAGTAAAACCCTTGTCCCTGCTCTTGCTCTGGTACTTGTTGAATGGCCCCCATGTCCATGAGGGATGAGACTTGTTTTTGTGCCTCTGCCCATTGATTTTTTGGCAGATCTGGCCAGCCGTTTGCCTTTGGCAGGGTATGGAAATGGAACTTGTAGCCTTGTGACACTATATTTAGAACCTACTTGTCCTGGGTTATAATGTGCCAATTTTGAGAAAAAAGTGCAAATTTTCCCTGCTGCCAGGAGATAAGTGCTTGGTGCAGGCAGGGGGAAGTCATTGGGACTGTTTCCTGTATGGTTGTCATTTGTCTTCCCCAATTTTGGAGGTAGAAGCACCCCATTGCTTTGACCTGTATGAACCTTGCGGCTGGGGTCTGCCTCTAGGGCATCTCGATCTGCCCCTTTGAGGTCTGTCTGACACAGGAAAGGACCAATTCTTTGTAGGCCAGTGTCTACTAAACCTAAGTGGCTGTACTTGTAAAAAATCTTTGACAGTTTGCATAGATTTAGCTTTGTCCTCCATTTTCTTTAACACCTCTTCTGCCTTAATACCAAAGTATCATGCTGTAAAGGTGCATCTAATAATTTAACTTTGACATGATCAGGTAGATTTTGTTCCTTTAACCAAGCAGTCCTCCTAATCACAGAACCTGTAACTGTGGCCCTGCAGGAGGCCTCCAAAGAATCAAAACCACATTGCAAAGTATGCTTTCCAATTTGTTTAGCTGCATGCAATAAATCCTGCATTTCCTTATTTTCTGCACATTCAAAGTTTAACAACATTTTCTGTTTAAGCAATGCCATGACATGTTGCTGATATTTAAGCATATGAAACTGACAGTTTAAGGCCCTTATAGCCAAGGTAGCAGATGTGTAAACCTTTTTTTTCCCCACCTATCCAGTGCCCTAGAATCTCTGTCAGAGGGGGTAGGGTTTTTTGCAGCGGAAGCCTTAACTCCTTTGGGACCCTGTGAAATAGTTTCTGGGTCTGCAGCAGGGTTTTTAAAAAGGAATTTATGAGAGTCAGGAACCCTGTAATATCTGCCAGGCTTAACTGGAGCTGGAGGTAAGGAGTCAGGGGTAAGACTAGACTCCGAAAACACATCATCTACAATGTCTAACAGGTGGAATGGCTAGAGGCCTGTGTTGAGGTAGTAAAAGGAAATCCCTGAGCATCTTTTTAGATTCTGAAAAATCTTGGCTCTCCCAGTGGAAATGCTCCCTCATGGTATGCAAGGTTTCCCCAAAAGAATAGTCCTCTGGTGTAGAAGCTAAAGGTATAGATTCTTCAGCATCAGAATCCTCATAGGGGGGAAGAGAATATTCCTGATCAGAAGAGGAATCAAAAGAAATAGAAACCTGATCTGAAGATTCATAGCCAGTCTCTTGCCTAGGCCCCTTATCAGGAGGGGGATGGGAACCCCCTGATCAAGTTAATCAAGTCTTCGGCCATTTTGAGTATCTGTTTTTTGGGCATAGAGGCCTGTCCATGTGGCTCTTGTGTTTGTTTCTTTGCTTTAGAAGGTGCTTTAGTCTTTGCCTTTGAAGCTGAAGTTGGTTTAATGTAAAGATGTTTAGGTCTGAATACACCCTCAGAAGCCGGTGCCTGCTCAGCAGCTCTGGACCCATCTGAGGGAATAGTATCCGAGGCACTAATACCTTGAGTTTTCAGCAGCATGGCAAACTCCACGTGGGAGTCGGTAGCGGCCTGCAACTCTAAAGTAGTGGGCATCAGGGGCTGTGAAAGCACCTCACTGAGAACCAGCGAACCAGCGACTGGCTTAGGAGAAGCTTCGTCGTCGGTTTTGGGCCTCAGTTGTTTATCTCTCTCCTTTTCTTTGCGTTTTTTGTGAACTCCGGCAGTCGGATGGCTATCCGAAGACATTACTGGATAATTAAACCGGCGTCCAAAACAGTTTAAAGCAAAATCATACCGACGCTTAATAGTGCATTGGTTAAATCTAGTACAAAACCGACAACCAGAAATGTTGTGATTAGGGCCTAGGCAAGGAATACAGTAAGAATGAAAGTCCTTATGAGGTATTTGCTTTCAAAAAGAAATACAATTATTTACTTTTTCTGACATCGGTCTGGAGCAAGAAAAAAGTTTCCCCAATGGGGTACTTAGCTTTATTGAAGACTTTGGATCTGAAATTCGAACACGAAATTCTCAGGAGTCAACCGACCGGCACTTGCAAACTGCTTCTGCTTCGGGCACTGTGCGGCAAGAAAGACTGAAGAAAATGGAGTTGGCTGCTTCTTTTATACCCCTGACAACCTGACATCAGGGAAGGGGAGACAGCAGCTGATGCAGGACCCAAGACTTTGAAATTCTGGCCGACTGAGGGCAACCTGCCAGCAGGATTACCCAAATGCAATGACTGCAACAGTGAAACACGAAGAACATCTGTGTAGTTTTTAACAGCAGGGCCTAGGAACATAGTATTGGGCATATAAAAACAAACAAAAAAGCATGCTTGTAACTCATACCTGCACGTGCTGCCTTTAGGCATCTGCTTTACTGGTTTAGCCCCGCTCTGCTCACTTCGCTCTCTCTGCACCTCACCCTGCCCCCATATCCCACCCACTCTGGAAGTACTACATTTATAGTACCACTGGCATGCCCCCTTAATTAGCTAACCAACTACACATGCTCCTAGAACCCAGCAAACTCCTAGCACAATAATACACCTTCTATCCACCCCACTATCCATATTAACCCACCCATAGCTATTCTATTCTCTCTAATCTTTTATCCACCACGTACACTCAATACAGACCCTACCCTAGTAATTTACTATGACTACAGCTAAAGCACTAATGCTGCTACCCTTAGTACCCCTGCTATTCATTCCTTATCACCTAAGCTCCTACGAAAATATACAGCATCTTGAAATCCAATATCCAAACTCTCAGACACCAACCCAGCATTTAATAAGTTTATCCACCACATAACCACCCCCACTCCTAATTCCTTGCCCCCAATTACCATCACCCGACTAAATACCACTACGTTAGCTTAAACACCAAAAACTATGAAAAAATCATAAACAAATTTTAAGACTCATAAGCAACTTAAAAATTAATCTTATGAAGGATGGAGTCATCCACCCCAACCCTGGCCCATCCACAACAGTAGACTCAAGCACACCATCTAACAACCCAACATGTACTACCCAGATTGATAGACTTCCAAACAAATTTCTGGTCTGTCATCTCAACATCAGAAGTCTAAACAACAAGATCCATAGCCTACAAGGACTCTTAGCTGTTCACTCCCCTGATATCCTCTGCCTCACAGAAACCTGGGTAAAACCAATAACCAAAGATAATTAAATAACCCCTTCCCCCACAATACAACATCCTTAGACTGGACCAGATCTCCAGGAAAGGTGGCAGGGTAGCTGTACTATACAAGTCTACCCTAACAATAACAATAACAATTGATACCCAACAGCCACCCCAGTTTGGCAATGCAGAAATTCTCATCACCAAACTAATAATAAACAAATATAAACACAGATGCATTGTCTGCATTTGTATTCCACCCAGCAAGAATGATAATACTCTAGAAAATATCTTACATTGGCTAGCTTCTAACTATCCCCAGGAAACCATTGTCTTGGGGGACTTTAACATTGATTGGAACACCTGTTCCTCTGAAACTCCCTCCACCCATTTAAACCTCCACGGGTTTACTCAGATCATTGCCACCCCCACCAGATTTAGCAAAAATAGAGTCAAACATAGTATCCTTGATTGGATACTTATTAACAGCCACCCCAAAAGTGTAAGTCAGGTACATTACCCAATGATCCAAGTGATCACTGCCTTACCTATATTATTAGGCTCAAAGCCGATATTCCCAACCAGCCCAACTACAAAACTATAAGAAACATCAGGAACTTTAACCTTGACAACTTCCAAAATGAAGTCAAAGCATGTAACTGGAATGTCTTGAAATGACTCCCATTACAAGAAGCAGTTGAGTACTTCAATACCAGATTTCTGGCTATCCTTAACCACCATGCTCCTACCCGTACCATCCATGCAAAAGCCACAGTTGCACCATGGCTATCTAAAGAAACAAAAGCCAAAATTAAACTAAGATACAATGCCTGGGCCAGGTGGCATGTTACCAAGGCCCCTATGGACCAAGTAAGATCTGGCAGCTATGGAACCAGACCAGAAAATATGTCATTCTAGACAAAAAAAATCATTATACCCTCCTACAACCAAAATATCAGCTAAAACCTCAAAAGTTCTGGGCTGGTTTTAACAATATTCTCCACCGAGGCCATTCCACCACTCCTACCCCATCAGCTGCCCTTGATAAATCCCCTGTAGAAATTGCAAACAGCTTCAACTCCTTCTTTACTGAAACTATCCAGTCTCTAGCTACCCATCTCACTCCATCTGACACAAACACCAGCTCTGGCACATCTAGCCCTGATCCACCTAGCACCCAACCCACCTTTACCTTTCAAACCGTACCTACCAACCTGATCCAGACCTTACTCAAAAAGCTAAAACCTACTACACTAGCTGCCGACCACCTCCCAGCTGAATATCTTCAAAAAGCAGCTGATGCCATAGCACTTCCCATTTCTATTCTGATCAACAGATCCATCTCAGAAGGATCCATCCCAGCAATATGGAAAATATCACATTATACCTCTCCATAAAGGAGGAAGTTCCACAGAATTATCTAACTTTAGACCTATAGCCACTCTTTCCCCACTAGCTAAAATCATGGAAAGATGCATATACAAACAACTCATGCACTTTTTTATTCAAAACGGAAAGCTCTCTGACTCTCAGCATGGCTTTAGGATATTCCACAGTACCACCACAGCTCTTCTATCTTTCTCTAATGTCATCAATCTTCATCATAACAACAACAAACTATCTTCAGCACTCTTCCTAGATCTCTCAGAATCTTTCAATATGGTCAGCCATCAGCTACTGCTTAATACCCTACAAACCATCGGTTTAGACCAGCACGCAATACAATGGTTTCACTCCTACCTAAATGGTAGATAGCAGGCTGTCTTATGGCAGAACAAGCTGTCATCCCAACTTCCTCTAACCCTAGGTGTCCCACAAGGGTCCATACTAGGTCCCCTTCTTTTCTCTATCTTTATCAATGATCTGCACACCACCATCCCAGGAGCCACCTGCATCCAATATGCAGATGACACAATGCTAATATGCTCTGCCTCCTCTCCTACACAACTTCTAATCCTCAATCAAACCACTTTTAGAACAGTAGAAACATGGCTAGCTAATCGCCGCCTGCTTCTAAATCCTTACAAAACCAAGCTACTACTTTTCTCCCCTAACCGTAGAATCTCTCCTCCTTCATTCAACATCAAATCTAGCAATGACGCCATTACCTCCCCTGATGACCATACAAAGCTTCTAGGCATAATAATAGACAACAACCTTAAATCTGATAAACATGTCAATCATACTAAGTCTGTCAACAAAAAACTTGGCTCCCTGTACAGAGCCAAATCTTTCCTCACCCCCCTAGCTAGGGTAACTATTGCAAGATCACACCTCCTCTCTACCCTTATGTATGCCTCCCCTGTATTCACCAACCTATCTAAAACCGATCTCAACAAATTATCAGGATGTTACAATCATATATGCAGATTCGCTACTGGCATGGGTTTTAGGACCCACCATTGCAAGAACCTCAAAGTGCTGGGATGGCTAGAGTATCCTACCCTTCTACAGTTCAACCAGCTTATAGTAGTGCACAAAATACTCCATCAACCTGATAACAGCCCTGCCCTCAAAAATATTCTCACCCCTCATAGTGCCCCCAGGCCATTACGCTCAGCTGATAAACTAATGATACTGACCCAAAAATCCAACAAATCTGCAGGTGATGCTATATTTGCCAACTCAACTGGTAAAATCTGGAATCTACTCCTTACTACCGTTACCAAGGAAACCTCACCACCCCTATTTAAAAGAGAACTCAAAAAATACCTCACATCTCATTGGCTGTGCTCTTGTTCTAAACCTGACTAACAACTTTACTAATACATATCATTCTACCCAACCTGCTATTTAGCCAAGTATCTATGCCTCATAGCATTTGAATGTCTAAGCATTGTGAATTATGAGACCTGATTGTATTCTATGTTCACATTTTCTGATACATCGTTGCCAATCAGATATAAGTTTGCACATTTTGCATATTGATATTTGCCTGTATTCTTAGTCTATATTTTTCTAAACATGTCTGCCTGAGTTTATCACTCAGTGATGTATGTACTGTCTCTTTTTTGGTATGTGAAGCTTTTCTCCCCGGGCCACCACTGAAAATGGACATATATCCAGTTGGACTATCCTGGTCAACAAATGTAAAATAAATAAATAAGGCATAAATGGCACACTCTTCAGCACAAATTATTTTTATAGTGGTAGTAGTCTTTAGGTTCTAGGTTTTAAACCAAATTTTATAATTCACCAAAATTAAACTAAGAAACAATGCCTGGGCTAGGTGGCATGTTACCAAAGCCCCTATGGACCAAGTAAGTTACTGGCAGCTAAGGAACCAGACCAGAAAATCTGTCATTCTAGACAAAAAAAATCACTACACACTCCTACAACCAAAATATCAGCTAAAACCTCAAAAGTTCTGGGCTGGTATTAACAATATTCTCCACCCAGGCCATTCCACCACTCCTACCCCATCAGCTGCCTTGATAAATCCCCTGTAGAAATTGCAAACAGCTTCAACTCCTTCTTTACTGAAACTATCCAGTGTCTAGCTACCCATCTCACTCCATCTGACACAAACACCAGCTCTGGCACATCTAGCCCTGATCCACCTAGCACCCAACTCACCTTTACCTTTCAAACCGTAAACACAGTAACTATTACATTTGTGATATTTTGTAAACAACTTACAATATCTCAGCAACCACTCAAGTTACACACATACTGTCAGCAGCATTTTATTCACTTAGCTGATATCTTTCATATGAGACTAAGGAACTTTGTCCATGTTACTTGGTTGTTGAGATATTTAGAAAAATGTAAAAAGTGTATCTATATACATGAATATCATACAAACAACGATTAATATCTATTTACCTGTACTAGACAGAAGTCAAATATTAATGCAGTTGAATTTGCTATTGTGCTAGCTTTAACATAAAATATTTTAAAACCTTGTACATAGCATGGTTTTGGAATTATTGATGCAAATATGAAAAAGCAATATTTGATGCCTAGAGGCACCAGTAGGTGTTAACTGCAGATATACCTGGAGGCGTCACTCTGATGTAATGAGTTAAAAGTAATGTATAATGCCTGAAGTTACAGTTGTGTTGGCACAGTTTGTAATATTTAATGCTTGCAACTGAGAATAAAGCATTATGGTTTATTTTCATTTATATATATGTAAGATTGCCTATGTCATACATGAAAATTTAATAAAGATGCAAGTGTAACTGGACATTCACTGAAAATGTTTCTAAATATAATGCAAACAGAAACCAATATTTTTTGAGCCTGTTTCAAAGGAAAATATTACTTTGTCCATGTTACTGAATTTCATGGATTCTGCAGAGTATAAAATGGATATAAAGTAAAATACTTTATTCATTGAACAAGATAGAAATTATAAATGATGTTATATATTTTTACTCAGCTGTCCATCATTTTCTACACAAACTGACATCTGGATTTACAACGTTCCACTAAAAAATAAATCACATAAAACAAAACAAATGAATGTGGTTGTTCTGCTACTGCAATGCTTTATTATAATCTGCAATTAATAGAAAATATCCACTTTAAATAAAGCATTATTTTTTCCCC
Organism: Protopterus annectens; assembly: GCF_019279795.1. NCBI lineage: Eukaryota > Metazoa > Chordata > Ceratodontiformes > Protopteridae > Protopterus > Protopterus annectens. Next base: position 1,118,220,274 of record NC_056735.1, read on the forward strand.
ACTGTTTGCTACCACTACATGTTGACTATGAACTATCTCCTGACCAATCACTCTTAGCTTTGCAGTTCCTTAAGAAATCAAGGTTTCAGGTCACCCTTTTGTCTATTTCCATATGCTGTACATTAATATAAAAAGCAGTATAGACTACACCTGCACACTGAAAAACTGAGTTTTGCAAAACACATTTTGAATAGTACAGTGCAGTGCATGGAACCAGTATGCAAAACATGACACTCTTATGTCTTGAAGTTCTTGGAGAACTCAAGATTTCCATTACCATGTTGCTATTTCCATTATGCAGTACATTGATACAAATATTATACCACCATAGTGAAGGACCGAGTATTGCAAAGCAAACTATTGCATGGAACATGGAACCAATATGCAAAACATTGCAGTTCTTTGAGAAATTAGTTTCAGGTCATCCTGTTGCCTTTCTCCAATATGCACTAGATTGATACAATAACAAAAGCGGCTACACCTGCATACAGAATAGCCATTTTGCAGAATACAGTGCATTGAATCAACTTACAGTATTTGAATTATTTGAGAAATCAAGGTTTTAGGTCATCCAGTTGCTTATGTTCAATAAGAAGTACAATGATACAAATTGCAAAGTAGACAATACCTGAATACCGAAAGAGTGACTTACTCAAGGCACACTATACTATACTACAGGTGTTTTGTAGAATACAGCCAATGGAACAAGTATGCAAAACATGACACTCTTACTTTTGCAGTTCTTTGAGAAATCAAGTTTTCAGTTGATTACATTGCCTATGTCCAATATAGTACATTGATAAAGACAGCAATGGAACTAGTATGGAAAATATGACAGTCTTAGCTTTTCAGTTCTTTGAGAAATCAAGGTCACCCTGTTGCCTATGTCCCATGTGCAGGACATTAATACAAATAGAAAATTAGATTTACCTGCATACTGAAAGACTGCCTGTCGCAACAGATATTATTGCATCGCCATTTTGTAGAGTGCAGTGAATGGAATCAGTAAGCAAAACATGATGCTCTTAGCTTTGGTGTTCTTTGAGAAAGCAAGGTTGCAGGTCACCTGGTTGCCTATGTTCATTATGCAAGCAAATAAATCATGGATAGCTCTGAAAAGGAGTTTTAGTCTTTGCACTCCTTTCTTCTTTGGTCAGGCCTCCCAAAATAGTTATCTTGTGGGAGACGCAGAACTCCTTAATAAGTACAAAAGTATAAAGTCTGACTTGTATGGCCACTGATCTAGTGGGAATTACTGAATGTAAAATAATCCACTATACTTAAAGATGTCTTATATAATGATTATTTATTTTAAAAATGTATGAATGCTTCTATACATATGTATAAGAAAAAGCACTATGATTTATACATTCAGATTCTTGGGGGGTTATCAAAAACCAGTAATCTAAAACCTTGATTTCTCAAAGCAATGCAAAGCAAAGAGCAACAGGTTTTGCATATTGATTCCTGTAGTGTACTTTACAAAATAGCCATGCAATTTTATACTTTCTTAACTCACTCTTTCAGTATGGAAATATATTCTACTTTGCTATTTGCATCAATGGAGTGATTTGATTGATATATTGGCAATATGCAACAGGGTGACCAGAAACCTTTATTTCTGAAAGAGCTGCAAAGCTAGGAGTGTCATGCTTGTTTACTCCTTCTGTGCAGTATGTACCTTACATAACTCACTCATTCAGTAAAGAGATATACTCTAGTTCCAAAGTATCACAGTGTGATTAGTCCAGAGTTGGATGAGACCTGTATACAATATGCAGATGATTCAACAATAATCTGCACAGCCAAATCTTCATCAGAACTACAGTTCTTATCTCAGGAAATGTTTCACACAATAAAGTCATGGTTCTTAAAACACTGCCTCCTCCTTAATCCTAAAAAAACTAAGCTCCTGCTGTTTACCCCTACCCGGAAGCACATACCTATTGATTTCTCTGTTACTTCTAACAATGGTACTCTCATATCCCCTGACACTACCACTAAGCTTCTAAGAATTACTATAGACAACAACCTTAACTTTGACTCCCATATTAATAACACAATAAAAACAGTTAACAGAAAAATGGGCTCTCTATATAGAGTCAAATCCTTCCTCACTCTAATAGCTAGATCTACTATTGCCCATTCTCATCTAATCTCAACACTCCTTTATGCCTCACCAATCTATACCAATCTGTCAAAACATAATTGTCTCAAACTAGCTACCTCCTATAATAACATTGCAAGATTTGCCACTGGTAATCCCTATAGAACCCATCTGGTAAGAATCTGAAACAACTAGGATGGCTTGAACTACCTCATCATCTTCAATATAGTCAACTTATCATTGCTCATAAGATCCTCTACCACCCAAATAATACCCCAATACTCTCAAATATCATCACCCCCTATAAAAATCTCACTAACTTACGATCAGCAAATAAATTGTTAATTAACATTAGTAAGTCAAACAACTTGGCAGGTGATTCTCTGTTCTCAAACTCTACTGGGAGAAACTGGAACCTTCTACCTACTGAATTAACTTCTCTTCCTTCTCTACCCCTCTTCAAACAACAACTGAAAATACTCCTTAGAACAAAATGGCTATGCCCTTGTAACAACCCTGACTAACTGATTAAGATTACTTTTTTACTTTCCCTCTTTTGTCAATTTTGTATTTATTGTATATGTAATCAGAACAGTTTATCTGTAACTTCTATGATTTGACTCATTATAAATGTCATTTTCTATATATTTGTAAATAGTATTTAACTGTTGTTTTCTCTATTTTTGTATTTATTATTAACCAGGGTGTTTATATCTTGTAGATGATTACTAACCAGTGTGTTGTAAAATGTATCCCAGTATTCTGTATGTTTTTCTATGTAAACTCTTGTTTTTCAGAGGGTTTTTTTAATAGGGTGTTAATATCTTGAGGATGATTCAAACCAGTGTCTTGAAAATGTATCCCAGTATTTTGTATGTTTTTTCTATGTAAACTCTATTTTTATTCTACACATTTTTTTTTTACTTTTTCATCTGTTTTGTCCTGGAGCTTTTCTCCCCGGGCCTCTACTGAAAATGGACATATATCCAGTTAAACTAGCCCGGTCAACAAATGCAAAATAAAATAAATAAATAAATAAAATAAAATAAATCACTGGAGGTGTGGGATGGCCACTCCTGAAGGGAGTTCTGTCATTGTTATCCTTTAACTTTGTGATTCTATTTGATTATGCAATTTTGAACCTCTTCAGTATGCAGTGTCAATATGGTGTTGATGGAACTGCTCTGAAAAAAATAAACTACAAAACTACTACCTGTAATAAATAACCTCCTTTTGAAAAAAACAGAATGCTTTTTCATCATCTATTTTATGAGTTAAAAATGTTTAACTGCATGCTGAAGAGGTTTTAAATTGCACAATCAAAGGTTAAAGAACAACGACTGAACTCCCTCCAAGAATATCCACCTCATGTCCCCAACTCCAGACTAATCATACTGCAATACTTTTTGAGCTATTCATCAGCTTTTGTGGAACACCACTAAAAATTGGCAAATAAAGAGCACACAAAGCCCAGAGACACACCCATGGCGATGACCCCCAGGGGCCAGAATGAACTGAGAATCAGTAAACACCATAAGGAATGAGCGTGATGCCCCTGCACTAGCCCAGTAATCAAGGAGCCTCAATACTCACCACTGGCAACAGTGGGGGATGTAAACACTGGGAGGATGACAAGTGCACACACAGTAAAGTGCAATTTCCCTTAAGACCACACAGAGAATACAGTCAGTCTGCAGCTGGTTTCTCCCTCTTTCTCCAGATCCCCAATAAGACTCCCCACTGGCACAGCTATAGGGTTAAGATCTCAGCTGAGGGGCCAAGTCAAACCTCCAGCACCCTCTCTGTCTAACCAGTGCTTCATGTCCCTGCCCAAGTAGCTGTCACACACACATTTTGAGATTTGATTTATATACAAACATACTCACGCACCTGGGGAAGGCTGGCACAGGCTGACTAGCTATGCCCCCTTCTGCCCAGACTATAAGGTAGTTTCCAAGCCACCAACCTCTTCTTATCAGCTACTATAAGGCCCTTACAAAGGGTATCCAATCCTACTGTGTAATGTTCTGATGACAAAAATGCTACGAGTACGCATTAAAAAAATAAAAATTGCAAAGTTAATTTAAAATTTTTAGTATTAGAAAAATAAATGACACAGTGTTCTGTATGAACATAGAGGAAGAGTTAGGCTGGTTAGAGTATTATTGACAAGTTAAATTAAATGCCTGTTTCCCCCGGTCTTAATAATAGGGAAGAATTTGTAATGTATTTAAAAAGAAGAGGTTTCAAACATTAGTATATATAGTATTCAGACTGCAAGGCTTTATCTATAGAATAAGTTTGTTTTTATATGTTTTAATTAATATTGGTTAGTAATTAATTAATGTATTATGTGATGAATGTGATCATGTGACTAGCTGCTGATAGTATATGTTTGTTATTTATAAAAAAGTGTTGTCGGAAGAAGTCTTGTTGCAAAGGTATTGAGACGAAAGTGCTTACCATTGGAGAAATAAAGGATTATTTATTGCTTCTGTTGCTTTGCTTTGTGTTCGTGTTTCTGGAGTTGGAGTATTTGCTGCTTTTTCTGAGGTTTTTACAAGTTGCAGCTTTGAAGCAATGAATAACCGTAATTTTGCTGGTACAAGTTTTACGGCTCTGCCAGCAGGGTGTATGTTAAATGATACACCAGAAGGTTTGTTTATTACAGCTACCAATTTCTTAGAGGCAAGTGGACAATCTAGCACTAACAATACTGTAATAGTAAATGAAGTATTAAAGGGATGTTTGGCTCCACCATTAAATCCCTTTGTACGTAATATAACATTAACTACAAGCTCTAGAGTACATCATGAGGAGATGTCCAATGAATTAGAAAAAGAGCTTTCTAAATATAAATGACTATAGTGGGATAATCTCTTTTTTGAAATGAGCTTGAAAGAGAAATGAGTCCCCAAAGGCTTAAGAGTGAACAATTTACCAGCTGGAAAAGACTTGCCCAAAGAATGAGTAGACAAATGGTTAGTTATAAACCAAAGGGTGGGGTTACAGTACATGGACATTTTGATGGATTGCAATAAGATAACCCTTGCCAGTACTTCTAACAAAATATGTGAAATCTTTAACAAATTAAAACAAGTGATAGCAAAAAATTTCAGCACTAAGATGTGTGCTATACAAGAAAATCTTATTAAACTAAATAACTCGTTAAGTCAGCACAAACTTAAAAAGTACAAAAGAGATGCAAGAGATTATCATGAGGGAGTGGCTTCAGCATATGGGCTGGAACTACAGAAGGAGATACTTAATAACGTTATACCTAGCAGTGTAGTGTTAGCTTGCAGCAATAATGGAGCAGTACAGAGATCTGAGCGGCTAAACAAAAACACTCAGAATACTACTGAAGTATGTGGTAAAAAAAAGTAATAAATCTAAGACCAATGATCCTGTAGTAGCAATTAGTAATGCTACAGGTATAATCAACCTAAACAGCAATAGTGAAGAGACTGCAGAACCAGGAAGTAGTACTGCCATGAATGACTGTATGAAAGAAGGGCAGTTAATTCAGATTTATTAAAGGCAGGAAGTAGGCGAAAGAACCTGGGCCCAGGTAACATCAAAAGGAATTGCCTCTAATAATAAATGGCACCAGAACCAACATAAACAGTAACAAAAAAAACGGATTTGTGAGGAGGGGCCAGAATAAATCAAATTGGAACCGCAGCAAGCAACAATGGAGGACTTAGGTACTGACAGTTTTAAAATTGTTAATCTTTCTAAATATGTCTGTAGTAGAATGTTTGGTTTTGGGTAAAGGCTGGAATTTTGTACCAGCACAAAGAGCGAACAAATTGCAAACATTCAATGAGCTTAGAAGTTATGTTAGAATGTTGAATTTTACGTGTCTTTTTAACAAAGGTATGAATGATGCCAATGGAAAATTGCATTTTTCTAAGCCAAGCAGATATAACCCACCGTTACATAAAGATTTGGAAGCGTTTCTAAATTTGTGTGAAGCCCAGTTGATAGAAATATTTGAAAAACAGTCTGAATTTAAATATTAGAACATGTCTAAGGTTGAAAAAGAAAGTTTTGATAAGCTTATTAGTAATAAGGATATATTGTTTTTAAAGGCTGACAAAGGAGGTGCTATTGTGGCATTGGACATCAATCACTATGAAACTAAAATACTAGAGTTATTATCAGATGAATGTTTTTACAAGAAAACAAATATGACTAAGGTTAAACAGGGGTATAGAATGAGAGAAGCCTGTATTGAGGAGTGGTTTTTAACAGGGAGAATAGAAGAAAATATTAAAAAAAGTTTGAGTATTAGTAACCCCAAGTTAAGTAGGATCTTTGGAATTCCAAAGATCCATAAGAATTTAAATAACTCTCCTCTTAGACCTATAGTGTCGAGTGCAAATAGCAAAACAGAGGCACTGTCAGTTTAAGTAGACAAACATTTAAAACAAGTAATACCTAAGCATGTTACTCATATTAAAGATAGCTTTGACTTTCTAGCCAAAATTAGAGATTTGGAAGTAGAGCCTACAGATATTATGGTAACATTAGATATAAAGTTATTGTACACTATGATTCCTAATTTGGAGGGTATGGAAATAGCGAGGCTTGAATTGTTAAAATCAGGAGTTTTTTCTTCCAATATCATTAGTCTTCTTATGGAAATGATAAGACATTGTGTTGAGCTGCAATTATATGATTTTTAAAGACGAAATATATTTCAAACTAATGGAGTAGCTATGGGGCAGCACTGGCCCCTAGTTATGCCAATGTGTTTATGCAAGGATGGGAGCAAATGCACATTTTGGATAGTGGTTTTAGAGACAAAATTATTAAGATGTTCAGATTTACTGATGATATTTTTCTGTTATGGAGAGGAACAGAAAAAGATTTGAGTAATTTCATTAGTTATATTAACAACGTGTGCACCTATCTTAAGTTTACTCATCAGAAAAGTTATGAACTAGTTACTTTTTTGGACCTAGTGGTGTTTAAGGAAGAAAATAGATTATTGACTAAAATATATAAAAAAGAAGTACAAAATAATATGTACTTGCATTATACTAGTATGCATCCAGAACATAACCAAACTGAATATAGTTAAAAGTCAGTTAAAGAGAATAAATGATTTAACTGTGAAAGAAACTAATTTTGAAGAAGAAGCAAGTCAGTTGTGTAACAAGATTTTAAAAGAGGCTATCCGAAGTCTCATATAGATAAATTATGTGAGGATGAGAAGAGAGCTAGAATAAGTCAAAACAAAAAGAAAAGTATTAATAGTAAATATGATGGCAATGTTTCTAGGGCTATACATAATAGTGTAGATTCAAAAGCTATTAAGAGTGTTATAATTCGTAATTGGAATATTTTTAGAACAAATAAAGAGTTGGTGGGTAGAACTGGAAATGGGCCAAGATTCATTCAGAAAAGGGGTAAGAGTTTTAAAAATTATTTCCAGTCTAAACTCAATTTTAGTAAACTAATTCCAAATGTGGGGTGGTCAACTGTCTGAATTGCAATATGTGTAATTATTTGCATGTTGATAGCAATTAGTATGTAGTGGGGAGGAATATTGTCAAAATTCCTGGTTTATTCAACTGCAAAGTTAAGAATGTAGTTTATTTAATCATATGTTTGGAACGTGATGCATTCTATGTAGGTAGAACTACAAGAGAATTATATTGTCATATATATGAACACAAATATGCTATCCAAGTTGAGGATTATAAAAATGCTATGAGTAAGCATTACAAAACTAAAAATTGTAAAGTTAATTTAAACTTTTTAGTATTAGAAAAATTAAATGACACAGTTCTGTATGAACACAGGAAGAGTTAGGTTGGTTAGAGTATTCTTGACAAGTTAAATTAAATGCCTGTTTCCCCCCTGGTCTTAATAATAGGGAAGAATTTGTAATGTATTTAAACAGAAGAGGTTTCAAACATATATAGTATTCAAACTGCAAGGCTTTATCTATAGAATAAGTTTGTTTTTATATGTTTTAATTAACATTGGTTAGTAATTAATTAATGTATTGTGTGATGAATGTGATCATGTGACTAGCTGCTGATAGTATATGAGTTCGTTATTTATAAGAAAGTGTTGTCTGAAGAAGTCTTGTTGTAAAGGTGTTGAGACGAAAGTGCTTTCCATTGGAGAAATAAAGGATTATTTATTGCTTCTGTTGCTTTGCTTTGTGTTCGTGCTACTGTGTAATGTTACTATTAATCCAAATGGTAGTTTTGACTAAGCGCCAGGCTAATAGGAGTGGCCTGTACAATATCACTAAATACATAGTCTAAAAGTAGTCTAAAAACTAAACTATGTATCCTAAATATCAGCCACAAAGATACGTTTAAATATATTTAATAATAAATAAAAAAAGGACAAGACAATACTCAGTCAATCAACACAGTTACTTCAGAGTTCAAAATCACAGGAAATATTTTAAAACAACATTGCAGGACAGTCTCAAATAAACACAGAAAACATCTAAACTAATTTTTACTATATTCCTATCTATATCTAAAAGAGATACTATGCCCTAAATCTTACTTACAGGCAGGCAAGTGCAAATGATGATGATGATACAATGCACAGCCTCTCTCTGAGAGAGTTCTCAAATTAATATAAAAAATTACTGGTGGGTCATCTTGGATGACATCACTCTGTCACCTGACTTCAGTTCTCAGGCTAAACAGAAACAACAGAATTTCATATCTCTGTGTTAAAAATGCATATCTCTCAGATGTTTGCCAGATCTTGGAAGTCATAAAATCAATAAAACACTTCTGCATTGAAACTGAGAGATAACATCTCTTGTTTATGGCCCAGCTATCAAGTAACTTAACCTCAACTATTCTTAAAATTTGCAAGTTAATCTTCTATGTTCCAGCAGAGTATGCTGTGGTTACATTCTTGAAGCTCAGTACATAACATACAGTTCTGTATAAATCATATCAATATTCACAAATGACACAGAATTATTTACAAAATTCCAGATAGCTGGGCTGGCAGTGTGACAGTGAGATCCCCAGATTCATACTCCTAGATGCAGGACAGGGGACAGTAAGCATGTGGGACAAACATGGACACAATGGCCGTATCTAAAATCTAAATATACCCTTAAAAACTTAATTCCAGTACTTGGAATCACAACACTGGACCTGTGGAGGTCAACACAAAACCAGCACATGGAGACAAGTACAGATTTTCTCAATCTAGGGAGAGGAACCGCCTATATGAGATCTTAGGATAACACAAAAACTGTACTTAGAATGATAATTCAAACCCAAAGCTTTTGCACATGTTTCTAAATATTTGTTCTAGTTTTCTAATAGAAGCTATATTTAAATAGTTCATCTAATAATAACTTCTATTTTTTTAAAATAGGCTACCAAAATGACAAAAAAGACAGTCCCATAAAAGCGGGCAAAGTTAAACATGTTTTTAAAATTGTTAGTACTTTAAGTAATTTAACTTTTTTTTTTTTAGGAATGTTTTTGTTTAAGTATTTAAACTCAATTATCTTATGTCTTGGCTGGGAGAATCACACTTCAGTATTGGTAATAGGACCACATGGGCTAAAGAGAATACTCAGAATTAAGTCAGTCATTACAGATGCCCCATAAAAATGGACAACAATTGTCACTTATGTTATGAATCTGCTTACAGATTCGGTTAGCTGGGACTGGTATTTATAAAAAACAGTGTCACAACAGAGGGTGTATCTTTGTTTTCAATCCACTTGCTGTAGTTGTTTATTTTCATTTAAATGACCTACTTAAAGCATCTCTTTTTCAATAACTTTTCATTGTAAATAGGGACAGCAAGGTAATTTAGAAGCAACTCTGTTCTCCCTTTTGTATTCATAACTGGCAGATAGTATGGGCCACATACAACTGAAACCAACTTCATTGAGAATGTGAGCTCCTACACAGAGATAGCCAAAGCTTAGCCAGGGGTAACAAAATGGATCTAGTCAAATAACTAGCTCCCTTCACTCTGGGACATTGACTCTGATTAAGGAGTATTAGGAAAAAGATCTGTTTAATGCTTGCTGACTCCCATAACAGACTACCTATGCTACTAAATTCTTATCTCACTCCATCTAGAAGATTCCAGCCCAAAGACAGAGAGGCTCCTACAAAAACATCTGAAATACCACATCAGGAATGAGACAAAATCAACCTGCTTATAAATAAATGATTTTTCAACTCCATATATTTTCTAGTTAACATTTCTCACTTTTGATTCTCACTTCTTTAAGTTTTAAATTCAGTTTTATTCTATTCACTCAGATGTGGTAGCTGTAGACAGTCAATAAAAGTCAGTTTCTACTAAGCTCCACCATTTTCACATAAGCTATAACAACTGGGCAGTGAAACACAATATTTTATTGGCAAAGAAAAAACAATCACTCTACCCACAAATTTTTAAAGGGGCATTGGTAATGGAAATTCAACCTCATTCATTTTATCTTTGAATTTACACTGTAAGATGGATACTTCATCTGTGAAGGTATGTGGATGTACTTTGTGTAAAAGAGTACCATCACTCTCATTGTATATCTAGTTTATATCTGTTTACTGCATTATTTTACTACCGGACTTATGAGCAGCAAAGGGTGAGGTATCCATGGTTTGGCTGGCCAGAAAGAATTTCAGAAGGCCATTAATACAAATCTGGGTTTGTTCCTAATGACCAATCATAGGCAAGGTTAGCTTTATGCCAATAGAAGCCCCCCACCTGGGACACACTCCCTTCCACCCAATAACTAAATGTATAAAACAAAATGTTTGTTCTTATAATGAAAACTCATTATTTCAGTATGCAGGTATACTGTACTTTTCTATATGCATCAAAGCACTGCATTTTGGAAATAGGCTAAAGGGTGATCTAAACCTTGATGTTTATCAAAGCATTGCAAAGCTAGGATCATTATGTTTTGCATACTACTTCTAAACAATGTGCTTTACAAAATGGCCCTGCGATAGTGCACTTGGCATAACTCTCTCTTTCATTATGAATTTATACTCTAATTTTCTATCTGTATACATGTTTTACATATTCAGCAGAGCCTGATGACCTGAAAACTTGATTTTCAGATAGAACTGGAAAGCTAAAAATGCAGCATACTGCTTCAGTGCACTTTTCTCAACGAAACAACCATGTACCTTGCATGACTGAATGTATCAGTATGCAAGTATATTCTGCTTTGTTATTTGCACTGAAGTACTACATACCTGACCTTGCAACAGAGTGACTTGAAACCTTGATTTTCATAAAAGAACTGCAAAGCTAAGGGTGTCATGTTTTATATATTGTTTCCATGCAATGTACACCACAAAATTTCCATACCATTTTGTATTTTTCATAACTCCCTCATTTGGTATGCAAGTATACTCTTAATTTCCTATTTGTACACACTTTGCTATTTGTATAAATGTTCTGGGTATTCAACACTGCCAACAGGGTGACCTGATAATTTGATTTTTTTTCAAAGAACTACAAAGCTAGGAACATTGATTTTCTCAAAGAAATGCAAATCTAGGAATGTAGCCTATATAGGATGATATGATTGATGTGAGAGAGGAATATATGATTGAGTACTGAGCATGAGAGTTAGAGAAAGAGTTGTAGAATTTCATAGAGAAAAATAAGGTGAGGAAGGTTATCAAAAAGTGCTTGACAGAAAGTGTAGGTAAAGTGGAGATTTGTTGATTTGAGGGACAAATATATGTATTAATGTTACATTAGGTTACAGAAAGAGAAGGAGATTGGGTAGGTAAAATTCAAGACATGAAAGGAGATGAATAAATGTCATAAAAGTTCTAAAAATGACTGGGGAAGGATATGAGAAGATTAAGGAAGAGTATGAGGTCACAGGAGAAATTTCAGCCGAGAAATGAACATGAACATTCAGGATTGATTCAGGTATTGTTTGAGCTCTATTTTCAAACAAGGTAGTGTGTCTATCAGTTTTAATTTTGGAGGGATAGCATTCTACAGTTTGAACACATAGCAGGAGTATAGTGAGTCTCCTAATGAGTTGTTATATTTAGTAGAAGGAACTATTTTGATGGACTGGAGATCCCTTACCAGAGATTAAATCATTAGAGCATTTTTTTGTATAATGTTTTAGTTTATATGCAGTAAGTACTCAATTTAACGTGAGGTAGTTGTTTAGTTCTAGCCAGTTTAGGTGTTTAAGGACTCACAGAGGTGTGCTCTATGTGTAGCAGTGGCATCCAATTTTTGCAACTTTATTATATCATTAAGTGAGTTTGGTCTTTAGCGTGAGACTTATGTTAGGAGAAGCATAGAAAAAGGATGGTAGTACGTAAGCTGAGGCTTGAATTTTTCTTGCTGTGTCAGGAAGTGTTTGACCCTGTAGAGGGAACCTAGTATTTGGTGTTTTTCTAATAGTTTGAAGGATATGTATATCAAATTTATTGTTGTTGTCTATTTTAATACCAAGTAATACAGTATAGGTTACTAGTCCCATGCTAGTGTTGTAAGCAGCTGTGACTGTAAAGGATTGAATTTGTTTAAGATATTTCTCTGGAATGAAAAGCATTAACTTTGTTTTGTTATGATTGAGAAGTAGCTTTGAAGTGCTTAACCAGGTCTCAATAGAAGAGAAGGATGGTTGAGTCATTTCTTGCAGTTCAAGTAATGTTGGGGGCTATACATAATAAAGTTGAATTATTTACATATTTTGCCATGCATACTTTACTTACGAGTATGGAGTTTGTTAATGAAGTGAAGAGGACCAAGTGTGGAACCTTGTGGAACTTCTATTGTGACTCAGAGAGAGGAAGAAAATTCCTGTTAACATTTAAATGCTTGATGTCTATCTGATAAATAACTAAGAAACCAAGTAAAGTAGGATTGTAACAGACCTATAAATTCTAGTTGATGAAGGGCTTGCTGGTGACACAGCAAGTCAAAAGATTTAGATACATCTAGTTGGTTGGCTGACACTAATGTATTGTTATTTCTTTTGTAGGTTTATAGTACAGTAAAATGAAGGAAGGCAGTGGTTGTGCTGTGGTGAGGTCTAAACCCATGCTGTGTTGCAGAGAGAAGGATATTTGTGTTTAGGTATCATATGACTTGAACATGAATGCACTTTTCTAGTATTTTTGATGGGGAGAGGATTGCTATGGGCCTGTAGTTACTGAGGTTTGTGTATATACCACCTTTATGTAGTGGTATAATGAATGAGTTCTTCTAGATGGATGGGACATAATATTCAGATATAGATCTATTTTTTAGTATAGAAATAGGGTAAGCAATGCTATCAACGGTCAAAGGGGAGTTGATCAGCAGCAAGGTTGACTGGCTTTAGATTAGATAGAAGTTTTCTGACAGTGGATGTAGGAAATGGACTAAAGTTAAGTTGTTGCAAGTAGTTTGAACATGGTGTAGATATTGAAATGGCAGTTGAGGGATTTATGTTAGACATGGATGTTATTGTTTGTATGAAGTAGGAGTTGAACTGTATGAGGTGATAGTTTGGCCTAGGTGTAGTAGTTTATTTATTGATTACCAGAAAAGTGTTCTTCAATGTCTATAAAGTTGGTATGTGGTTTGTGTTCTATTTTTGTGCCAAACTTTCCAAGCCTTGTCACGTGTTTTTTTGGTTTTCCTTGTTAACTATGGTGCTGAGTTAGCTTTGAACTTTTTGCATGTACTGGGGCAAGATTACAGAGGGTTTTTAGGAATATATTATTAAAATGTGCTATGGCAGTGTCAAGGGGCAGGGACTTGAGTAGACTTCAGTTATACTGTGCCAATGTTTGGATGTCAAGCTGATTTATACTTCTACCAGGATCTGTACTACAAGTATTTGTGAATCATGCTAGATTTCTGTTTCAACAGTATCAAATTTATTATCAACTCTTAAAAGGAATTATCTTGCAAGTATTGTCTATATTTTAGACCTTGCCAGAAAATGTTAAGTTCTGTGTAAACAGACAGTTTAACTCAATAAAAATGATGTAGTGTGGAATCTCATGCCTCGAGCAGCCTACACTCATCCTTGCTTTCTAGAGCATTTTCTAAAAAATCAACCAAAAAAGTGTAAGATAAACAAATATAAATATTTGGTGAACAAGAAAAAACTATTAAAAGTGAAGTAATAGCAATATGAGCAGTAAGAAGTATTCTTTACAGTGATAATAGTCAATGCATTCATAGTCTTAACATAAATACTGCAATATATTATAATACATACAAAACCAACTTACATTTTTTGCAAAACATTCACAAACAAATATTCATATCTTGAAAACATATGTGTGTGTGTGTGTGTGTGTGTGTGTGTGTGTGTGTGTGTGTGTGTGTGTGTGTGTGTGTGTTATAAAGCTTTTGTTAACTAGATATAAGCTTTCACATGAAGGTATTTGCAGACATATGAAAATATATGCTTAATCATATAATTAGCTATATAAATAACACTGGCTATGTCTCAAGATGTATAACTTGCAGTGCAAATGTCAGTGACAGTTTTCTTGAACAATATTTAAGGTTTTATCTGATGTCATGCTATAGTTTGTTAGCCACTTAGATTTTAAAGTATTAAGCACATATGAAAATACATGCCAAAGGGGGCATTATATTAAATGACTGGCCTAATGAGGGCTCTAATTTCAGATCAAGATACCCATTTTTGTACATAAATCTTAACAGTTCTCCAGAAAAAACTACAAATTAAATTTTACTGTTTCAGATACATGCATATACTCAAAATGTGTATGTTTTGTAAAATTATCAGAGGCTACATCAAATAATTGCATGAGACTACACAACGAAAACAAGAAAATAAAATTTGTTTTATATAAATTCCTTTTTCTCAGGCTACAGACAAGAAATCATATGCAATTATAACTAGATTTTCATTAAACAATTGTCTAAATATAACGCAAACAGAAACCAATAGCTTTTTAGCCTGTTCCAGGGGAAAATATTACTCTGTCCATGTTACTGAATGTCATGGCTTCTTTAGAGTATAAAACAGACAGAAAGTAAAATATTTTCTTTATCCATTGAACAAGACAGAAATTATAAATGATGTTATGTATTTTCACTCTGCTGTCTGTCATTTTCTACAAATAGCTGACATACTGATTTATGTGTCAGTAAAAAAAATAAATAAATCACATTAAAACAAAACAAATGGATATGACCAGTCTGCTGCTGCAATGCTTTATTATAATCTGCAATTAATAGAAAATATTCACTTGAAATAAAGCATTATTTAAGGTTTTTCTTCTTAGCCCTACTTCCTTCACAGAAACTCAGCTTAAAGAGCAAAAGTGTATTAAACAATGGGCTGTACAGACTGGTTGTCATTCACTTCCACAACAGATGTTGCCAGTAAGCAACTCGATCCCCTCCCCTCAAGGACAGGAAGTGGTTAATCTTGTCACTACTGGAGAAATGTGACTTTCCTATACGTTCCCTGAGTGCTCGCTACCCTTGACTCTCACACAGAGGCAAGTGAGTCATTGTCCTTCACCCCTCTCTCTCTTGGTTGGCTCCTCCAGATTCAGGATCACTAGTCAAGCCCCCCTTACCACCATCCCAGTGGCTTAGGTTACAATAAGAGCTCCATCTCTCTGCTCCATGCAGCAAGACTAAATAAAACA